>NC_034175.2:58275602-58435602 GCF_002021735.2 Oncorhynchus kisutch | reverse complement strand
CAGGCAACTAAACATAGAATAAGAACCCACAAACACCAAAGGGGAAATGGCTACCTAAATATGATCCCCAATCAGAGACAACGATAAACAGCTGCCTCTGACTGGGAACCATATCAGGCCACCATAAACATACAAATACCTAGACCTACAAAAACACTAGACATACAAAAACCCTAGACAATACAAAACCCCTAGACAATACAAAAACTAGCATATCCACCCTAGTCACACCCTGACCTAACCAAAATATAACCCTGAGGCTACGGCCGAGGAAATAAATAAGTGCAAGAAGTTCCGCTTTGACCTCTTCAGAATCATCAAATGAGCAAAAGGACAATATATGAATAAAGTGAAATCATATTACACAGGCTCCGACGCCTGCTGCATGTGGCAAGGGCTACAGTCCATTATGGATTACAAAGGAAAACCCAGACATGATCTGCCCAATGATGCCTCTATCAGACCAACTCAATACATTTTATACATACTTTGACAACAACAACATTGTGCCGGGTGTGAGGGCTGTCACCGACACAGACGATTGGGTGATCTCACCTCCCGAGGCTGACGTGAGAAAGGACTTTAATCAGGTCAACATCCACAAGGCCGCGGAGCCGACAGTATTCAAGGGCGTGTTCTCACACCTGACAGTCCCTGTCTGTAATCCCCTCATGTTTTAAGATGACCACCATCCATCCTGTCCCCAAGAACTCTAAGGCTTCATGCAACAATGACTACTGACCTGTAGCACTCAGTTTGGTAATCATGAAGTGCTTTTTTAGGCTTGTTAAGGCACACATTAACTCCACCATCCCAGACACCCTAGGCCCACTCCAATTTGTATACCGCCCCAACAGATCCATAGATGACGCAATCTCAATTGCTCTCCACACTGCCCTCACCCACCTAGATAAGACGAATACCTATGTGAAAATGCTGTTCATTGATTACAGCTCAGCGTTCAACACCATTGTCCCCTCCAAGCTCGTCACCAAGTTTAGGACTGGGTCTGAACACCTGCCTGTGCAACTGGATCTTGGACTTCCTGACGGATCGACCCCAGGTGGTGAGGTTAGGCAACACGCTGACCCTCAACACGGGGGCCCCACAGAGGTGTGTCCTTAGTCCCCTCCTGTACTCCCTGTTCACCCATGACTGCGTGGCCACGCACGACTCCAACACCTTCCTCAAGTTTGCTGACAACACAACGGTGGTAGGTCTGATCAGCGGCGACAATGAGTCAGCCTACAGGGAGGAGGTCAGTGACCTGGCAGTGTGGTGCCAGAGCAGCAACCTCTCCCTGAACATCAGTAAGACCAATGAGCTAATTGTGGACTACAGGAATCTGGGGGGCGAGCACACCCCCATCCATATCGACGGGGCTGCAGTAGGGCAGGTTGAGAGCTTTAAGTTCCTTGGTGTTCAAATCACTAAAGACTTCAAATGGTCCACCTCCAAGTTGAAATGGATTGGCATGGACCCTCGAATCCTCAAAAAGTTCTACAGCTGTACCATTGAGAGCATATTGACTGGCTGCATCACAGCCTGGTATGGCAATAGCACCGCACTCGATCACATGGCGCTACAGAGGGTGGTGAGGACAGCCCAGTCCATCACTGGTGTATTGCTTTCATATAGTTTAACTTTCATATAGTACAACTTTCATATAGTACAGCTTTCATATAGTATTGCTTTTGAAATAGTACAGGTTCCATATGGTACAGCTTTCATATATTACAGCTTTCATATAATATAGCTTTCAAATAGTACAGCGTATCATGCTGTGTATATAGTAGCTTTACTTTTAACATGCTGTACATACAGTTGAAGTCGGAGGTTTACATACACTTAGGTTGGAGTCATTAAAAATCATTTTCAACCACTCCACAAATTTCTTGTTAACAAACTATAGATCTGGCAAGTCGGTTAGGACATCTACTTTGGGCACGACACAAGTCATTTTTCCAACAATTGTTTACAGACATATTATTTCACTTATAATTCACTGTATCGCAATTCCAGTGGGTCAGAAGTTTACATACACTAAGTTGACTGTGCCTTTAAACAGCTTCGAAAATTCCAGAAAATGATGTCATGGCTTTAGAATCTTCTGATAGGCTAATTGACATCATTTGAGTCAATTGGAGGTGAACAGGTGAACCTGTGGATGTATTTCAAAGCCTACCTTCAAACTCAGTGCCTCTTTGCTTGACATCATGGGAAAATCAAAACAAATCAGCCAAGACCCAAGTCTGGTTCATCCTTGGGAGCCATTTCCAAATGCCTGATGGTACCAACTTCATCTGTACAAACAATAGCACGCAAGTATAAACACCATGGGACCACGCAACCGTCATACTGCATCAGGAAGGAGATGCGTTCCGTCTCCTAGAGATGAACGTACTTTGGTGTGAAAAGTGCAAATCAATCCCAGAACAACAGCAAAGGACCTTGTGAAGATGCTGGAGGAAACAGGTAGAAAGTATCTATATCCACAGTAAAACGAGTCCTACATCGACATAACCTGAAAGGCCACTCAGCAAGGAAGAAGCAACTGCTCCAAAACCCGCCATAAAAAAGCCAGACTACGGTTTGAAACTGCACATGGGGACAAAGATCATACTTTTTGGAGAAATGTCCTCTGGTCTGATGAAACAAAAATAGAACTGTTTGGCCATAATGACCATCGTCATGTTTGGAGGAAAAAGAGGTTGGCTTGCAAGCTGAAGAACACCATCCCAACCATGAAGCACAGGGGTGGCAGTATCATGTTGTGGGGGTGCTTTGCTGCAGGAGGGACTGGTGCACTTCACAAAATAGATGCGTGTGCTAGCATGGAGGCCTACAAACCTGACTCAGTTACACCAGCTCTGTCAGGAGGAATGGGCCAAAATTCACCCAATTTATTGTGGGACGCTTGTGGAAGGCTACCCGAAACTTTTGACCCAAGTTAAACAATTTAATGGCAATGCTACCAAATACTAATTGAGTGTATATACACTTCTGACCCACTGGGAATGTGATGAAAGAAATCAAAGCTGAAATAAATCATTCTCTCTACTATTATACTGACATTTCACATTCTTAAAATGAAGTGGTGATCCTAACTGACCTCAAACAGGGCCTATTTACTAGGATTAAATGTCAGGAATTGTGAAAAACTGAGTTTAAATGTATTTGGCTAAGGTGTATGTGAACTGTACCTTTCATGTTACCTTTTATATGCAGTAGCCCAGCTGGAGTTCCTATGTCATCAACATGTTCCCAGCAGGTTCTAATAAACCCCCCCCCCCCCTCTTCAATCTCCATAACATCTTCCTCTTCTTCCTCCTCCATCTCCCTTATCTTCATCTCCTCTTCCCCTCTCTATGTACTCCTCCTTTTCCTCCTCCTCTATCTCCCCCTCCTCCTCCTCCTCCTCCTCCATCTCTTCATTTCTTATGCCTGAATGAGCGCTCAGGGGAGGCTGATGAGACCAGCATTTCATTTGTTTAAACAAAATATGCATGAAATTAATGAAACCAACGTTTATCATCTTAGCACTCTAGTGTAGTGGAGCGTGGTGCAGACAGAAACGTTGTAGATGTGTGAGAGCAGTCAGCCAACCCATCTCACCGCGGCATTGCCAAAGAAACTATTATGTATGGCTGACGATATGGTACCATGCAGACACAGCATTCCAAATGTGTTTTTCTATTAATTATCCTGTTATTGTATAGACCATGTTTTATTTTGAACCCTGAACATGCACTGTCTCACTTAGCATAGAGCATGCAGTAATTACATTATACAGTATACAGGAAAATCAACTAACATAAACACACACACACACGTATACACACACACGCACACACACACTAGGCTCTGGCCTAGAGTTCTATGCTACCTGCTGGCTTGTTTGATACAGCTTTTTGGCATAGATCTGCCTATTGTAGCAGTGAAGCTTAAAGTATCTCTAAATGCCAGTATTTCTGGTACCTGCTTTTATTGCTTCTTTGCCATTGTGCTTTTGTTGACGTTGATAAATCCATCCATTCCTATCCTGGTGCTCTCCATACTGTTACGGTGTTGGTTGTGCCACAGACCCTTGCCTGATCCAGGGCAGATGGTGTATTGTCTGTCACAGCAGTGAGGCTGATGGGCTGCTGGGTGGCTGACTGAGTAGATGGGTTGGTGGGCTGGCTGGATGGATGGGTGGCTGACTGGGCGGCTGGCTGGCTTGATGGATGGGTTGGCTGGGATGGCTGGGTGACTGACAGGGTGGGCTGGGATGGATGTGCTGGCTGGGTGGCTGACAGGGTGGGTGGCTGGCTGGCTGGATGGCTGGCTGGACGGGTGGGTGGGTGTGTGGGTTCGTGGGTGTGTGGGTGGGTGGGTGGGTGGGTGGATGGATGGGTGACTGGCTGGCTGGCTGGCTGGCTGGGTGGGTGGGTGGGTGGCTGACTGGGTAGGTGGCTGGCTGGCTAGCTGGATGGGTGACTGACTGGCTGGGTGACTGACTGGCTGGGTGGCTTGCTGGCTAGCTGGATGGGTGACTGACTGGCTGGGTGACTGACTGGCTGGGTGACTGACTGGCTGGGTGACTGACTGGCTGAGTGACTAGCTGGATGGGTAACTGACTGGCTGGGTGACTGACTGGCTGGGTGACTGACTAGCTGGGTGGCTTGCTCACAGGGAGACATAGTGTAAAGATAATTTAGCTTATTATGACTGACAAAAACACTACTGTTCAAAAGTTTGGGGTCACATAGAAATGTCCTTGTTTTTTGTGAAGAGGCGATTCCGGGATGCTTGCCTTCTAGGTAAAGAAAAGTCCATATCTCAGACTGGCCAATAAAAAGAAAAGATTAAGATGGGGAAAAGAACACAGACACTGGACAGAGGAACTCTGCCTAGAAGGCCAGCATCCCGGAGTTGCCTCTTCACTGTTGACAATGAGAGTGGTGTTTTGCGTGTACCATTTAATGAAGCTGCCAGTTGAGGACTTGTGAGGCTGTGCTAACATAATTGCAAAAGGGTTTTCTAATGATCAATTAGCCTTTTAAAATGATAGACTTGGATTAGCTAACACAACGTGCCATTGGAACACAGCAGTGATGGTTGCTGATAATGGGCCTCTGTACGCCTATGTAGATATTCCATTAAAAATCTGCCATTTCCAAGCTACAATAGTAATTTACAACATTAACTATGTCTACCCTGTATTTCTGATCAATTTGATGTTATTTTAATGGACTTTGCTTTGCTTTTCTTTAAAAAACAAGGACATTTCTAAGTGACCCCAAACTTTTGAACGGTAGTGTACGTGGTAGCACACAGATGTCTTACAGCCTGCAACACACACACACACGCACACACACTGACAACACAGACACACACACACTGACAACACACAAAGACTCATGAACTGGTTGGACAGTTTTTGTCAGAAATGCTGGCTTGACATTCACAATCATGGAAATTCTACCTTGTTTGCTAATGTATGGTTATAATCATGTTAATGCGTCTATATCG
The DNA here is from genome assembly GCF_002021735.2 of Oncorhynchus kisutch. NCBI lineage: Eukaryota > Metazoa > Chordata > Actinopteri > Salmoniformes > Salmonidae > Oncorhynchus > Oncorhynchus kisutch. The sequence continues at coordinate 58,430,088 of NC_034175.2, read as the reverse complement.
TGTTTAGATTCTGCATTCTCATTTTTAGAGAAGAGACAGAGAACACAGATCATGTTCAAACACAGATTCTTATAAGATACTTAATGTGTGAAGTTGAAGGTTAAACATCTAATCCATCCACCCACTGCTCAGAAAGACTGAGATTATTATTCTAGTCTTTATAAAAGTGAAGTTTGCCTAATGACATTCTGATCCTGAATTATTTAGCTTTCTGTCCTTGAGAGAGACAGCGATGGAAAGATGTTTTTAGAACTATAATATTTTGACAGACTCAAGTTCACGATGCTGCTGCCTGGGAGCAGTGAACTTGGAATATTGACTAAGTGATAAGCCTCAATAGAAAAACCCTGAAAGGTTCTGGGAGTGACATTCCACTCGGTTAAAATCAACAAGTATATAAAGATGAATCACTTTTCACTAATAAAGTTACTGGTATTTCAATGGATTTTATATCAGAAGGTCAATGGCATGTTTTCCTATTACAGTCAAAGCTATCAACAAAATCTATCAGAATCCACTCAACTGTCTATACAATTTGCATGCTACTGTATACATAGTGTACATGAATTACAGAGACCCATTCACAATAAATAGCCGGATATTACACTGAAATGGTTTAGGACGGAGGGACGGGTATTTGTAATCTTATTATCTGGTGCTCCAAGCAAACTCTGGGGACAAACAAGAAGCCCTTATTGTCTGAGTGACATTGAAATAAAGCCTGTGAATGGGAGAGAGAGAGAGGGAGAGAGACTGTTGACAGCAATCTGACTGCAATCTATCAGGCCTAAATTGTGCTCTTCAGCTCTGAAATAATGCTTTACTGAAATGGACCCACCACAAATATTCATCTGGGTGAAAAACTCATTTTTGTTAAGATACAAAAGTCTAAATGAGAACATTTACGAGCTATATTTCAATTACTGAGGCGGAAACAGTGATCTATGTATATCAACATTATGCTAATAGTTGTGTTTCTCTCTCCTATTCTGTTTCAGTGGTACTGCTGGACACCACCTCTGTTTTGGGAGAGCTGGGATGGAATACCTATCCCATGAATGGGGTAAGAGAGTGTGTGTTTGTGTGTGTGTGTGTGTGTGTGTGTGTGTGTCAGGGTTCGCACAAGGTGCTTGAGGTGCTTAAAGTAATTTGGCACTCTGAAATTCAAGTACTAGAATACTTTCCTCACGTGTTTGGCGCTCTGGATGCCAGGCGAGCTCGCTCATTCCACCCATACTGCCACTCAGCCAGACAGGTACAGAACTGACTGATTAGGTGCCGCCAAACATCATATCGGTAGCAAAAATGCCGGGCAAATGTAGATTCAACCTGCCTGGCAGGATATTGATATTTATGAATGGGATTTGCCAGACCCAACTAGGGATGTAGTGGAGGTTAAACGCACGTAAGCACCGCTTAAACTGCTTTATATTTGTGAAATAGCATTAACTCACCATTTTGTTAATTATCGTTTACCTACATATGTGATTGTGCATCTGTAAAAGTTTGTGAGTGTTTTTGGTGCCAAGCCAAACTTCTTCAGCCTCCTGAGGTTGAAGAGGCGCAACCTGCCTGTGTTCAACACTGTGTGGGGTGGACCATTTCAGTCTGTCAGTGATGTGTACGCCAAGGAACTTAAAACTTTCCACCTTCTCCACTACTGTCCCATCGATGTGGATGGGGGCTGCTCCCTCTGCTGTTTCCTGAAGTCAACGACCAACTCCTTTGTTTTGTTGACATTGAGTGTGAGGTTACTTTCCTGACACCACACACCGAGGGACCTCACCTCCTCCCTGTAGGCCTTCTCATCATTGTTGGTAATCAAGCCTACCATTGTTTTGTCTGCAAACTTGATTGAGTTGGAGGTGTGCTTGGCCACGCAGTCATGGGTGAACAGGGCTGAGAGCCCCTTGTAGGGCCCCAGGGTTGAGGATCAGCGGGGTGGAGATGTAGTTTCCTATCCTCACCTGGGGGCAGCCCGTCAAAAAGTCCAGGACCCAGTTGCACAGGGTGGGGTCGAGACCCAGGGTCTCGAGCTTAATGACGAGTTTTGAGGGTGCTGTGAAGGAGAGCCCACAGGTTTTGGTAGCGGGCCGTATCAGTGGCACTGTATTGTCCTCAAAGCGAGCAAAGAAGTTGTTTAGTTTGTCTGGGAGCAAGACATCGGTATCCGCGACGGGGCTGGTTTTCTTTTTGTAATCCGTGATTGACTGTAGACCCTGCCAAATACGTCTCATGTCTGAGCCTTTAAATTGCGACTCTACTTTGTCTCTATACTGACGCTTAGCTTGTTGGATTGCCTTGCGGAGGGATTAGCTACACTGTTTGTATTTGCTCATGTTTCCAGTCGCCTTGCCATGATTACAAGCAGTGGTTTGCACTTTCAGTTTTGCACGAATGCTGCCATCAATTTCTGGTTGGAGAAGGTTTAAATAGTCACCGTGGGTACAACATCACCGATGCACTTGCTAATAAACTGGCTCACCGAATCGGCGTATACATCGATGTTGATGTCTGAGGCTATCTGGACCATATTCCAGTCCACGTGATCGAAGCAATCTTGAAGCGTGGAATCATTTTGGTCGGACCAGCGTTGAACAGACCTGAGCACGGGTGTTTGCTGTTTGAGTTCCTGTCTATAGACTGGGAGCAAGGAGTCATGGTCAGATTTTACAAAAGGAGGATGGGGGAGGGCTTTGTATGCGTCGCGGAAGTTAGAGTAGCAGGGATCCAGAATTTTTGCCAGCCCGGGTCACGCATTCGATAGGCTGATAAAATTTAGGGAGCCTTGTTTTCAGAGTAGCCTTGTTAAAATCCCCAGCTACAATAAATGCAGCCTCACGATATGTGGTTTCCAGTTTACATAGAGTCCAATGAAGTTCTTTCAGGGCCGTTGAGGTTTCTGCTTGGGGGGGATATACACGGCTGTGATTATAATCGAAGAGAATTCTCTTGGTAGATAATGCGGTCAGCATTTGATTGTAAGGAATCCTAGATCAAGTGAACAAAAGTACTTGAGTTCCTGTATGTTGTTATGATCACACCACAACTCGTTAATCATAAGGCATACACCCCCGCCCTTCTTCTTACCAGAAAGATGTTTGTTTCTGTCGGCGCGATGCGTGAAGAAGCCAGGTGGCTGTACCAACTCTGATAACGTATCCCGAGTGAGCCATGCTTCCGTGAAACAGAGAATGTTACAGTCTCTGATGTCTCTCTGGAAGGCATCCCTTTCTCGGATTTCATCTACCTTGTTGTCAAGAGACTGGACATTGGCGAGTAGTATACTTGGGAGCAGTGAGCATGTGCCCGTCTACGGAGCCTGACCAGAAGACTGCTCCATCTGCCCCCTCTGCGGGCGCCGTTGTTTTTGGTCACCTACTGGGACCCGAGCCATTGTCCTGGGTGGTGGTCCAAACAGAGGCTCTGTTTTCGTATTCCTGGTCGTAATGTTGGTAAGTTGACGTTGCTGTTATATCCAATAGTGAATGTCATAAGACTTAAGATTTCCTGGGGTAACAGTGTAAGAAATAATACATTTAAAAACAAAATACTGCATAGTTTCCTGAGAACGTGAACCGAGGCAACCATCTTTGTCGGCGCCAGGTAAACATCCGCCAGGTAGCTAGCTATAACTAGCTGGCTAGAAGGATGAAATTAGAAGCTAACGTTGTACAGAGCCTGAGCTCAGCAGGAGCAGTTGACTGAAATTAAGCTAGCTATAATCAAAAGATGGGCAACTTTAGGTTCTTATAACAAAATACCTTTTCTTTATAGAGACAGACAGTGGTGAGTCAGGTTGCAATGAAGGAGGCAAAGGAAGTACATAGCGAGAGGAAGCATTAAAGCAAGCAGGGAGAGAAGTTAGTAGTACAGTGGTTCCGAAACTTCAAGTCTGGGACAATTTCAAAGATTGTACTGAGTTACAGTTCATATAAGGAAATCAGTCAACATCATCAGTCTTAGACTTAACACTCATGTATTTAGTAAATAAGTAGTGAAACACGTATTATTGAGTAGAACATCGAAAGGACCAGAGGGTGAAAAGGTTCAAGTTCCTCAACGTACTGTACACATCACTGACAATCTGAAATGGTCCACCCACACGGACAGTGTGGTGAAGAAAGCCCAAGAGTGCCTCTTCAACCTCAGGAGGATGAAAAAATTTGGCTTGGCCCAAAGATCCTCACATGGAGAGATGCACCACTGAGAGCATCCTGTCGGGCTGTATCGCCGCCTGGTATGGCAACTGCACCGTCCGAAACTGCAGGGCTCTCCAGAGGGTAGTGAGGTCTGCCCAATGCATCACCAGGGGCACACTTCCTGCCCTCCAGGACACCTACAGCACCTGATGTCACAGGAATGCCAAAAAGATTATCAAGGACATCAACCAGCCTTTTCACCCGCTATTATCCAAAAGGCAAGGTCAGTAAAGGTGCATCAAAGCTGAGACAGAGAGACTGAAAAACAGCTTCTAACTCAAGCACATCAGACTGCCAGCTACCACCCAGTTACTCAACCCTGCACCTTAGAGGCTGCTTCCCTACGTACATAGACATGGAATCATGGTTCACTTTAATAATGGAACACTGGTCACTCTAATAATGTTTACATAATGTTTTACTCATTTCATATGTATATACTCTATTCTAGCCAATGCCACTCTGACTTTGCTCGTCATAATATTTATATATTTCTTATTTTGAGATTTGTGTGTATTGTTGTGAATTGTTAGATACTACTTCACTGTTGGAGCTAGGAACAAAGCATTTCACTACACCCGTAATAACATCTGCTAAATAAGTGTATGTGACCAATAACATTTGATTTGATTTGAATGGTAAGTTAGTTGTTTGTATTTTCATGCGGTTGTGGTGATATACTGCCATCGGTTGGTGACCAGAAAGAATTGCATAATAGGACCTATTACAAATTGATGTTACATGAAAATAAATATTAGTGCTTGAAAAAGTACTTGAAAGTCCTTCAATTTCACTTGCCACTGTCTGTCCATATCCTGGTGCGTGTGTGTGTGTGTGTATTTGTTTTCCTACATTATCAGGACCCCAATGTCCTAACATTTCACCTGATTGTTCTGAAAAGGTAGGAAAATATCAGGCCCAGAATTTGTTCAAATATTATGTTAAGGGTAAGGGTTAGGTTTAGGGTTTTGGGGTTAGGGTTAGGTTTAGGGTTAGGCTTATGGTTATGGTTATGGTTAGGTTTAGGTTTTTTGGGGTTAAGGCTAGGGATAGGTTTTAAGGGCTAGGGTTAGGGTTAGGTTTAGGGTTAGGGAAAATAGGATATTTAATGGTCAAACATTGTTACACTCCAAAAGGTCCTAAAATTTCACGAAAACAAAGCTGTGTGTGTGGGAGTTCTCAGCTCTGTTGTATTTCAAGACCTCTAGAGAGAAAAAGGATAGAACTGAGTGAGATAGCACTGGTCTCTGAGGAACCTATCTCACAGCTTTTTTTCATTTCCCAACTTCGCTCAATACTAAAGGGCCATAGAATGTTATAATAGACTCTTTCAATGTGAGTGAAAAGAAACGATTTGGATTCAATTTGGGATGTCTGGTACGAGCACGGCTAGATCTAACATGACGTGGCTGTGGGTGAATAGAGTGGACGACTGTCCATTCATACTGGAAGACCTAGGTCGGTATTTGGGATGTCTGGTACGAGCACGGCTAGATCTAACATGACGTGGCTGTGGGTGAATAGAGTGGACGACTGTCCATTCATACTGGAAGACCTAGGTCGGTATTTGGGATGTCTGGTACGAGCACGGCTAGATCTAACATGACGTGGCTGTGGGTGAATAGAGTGGACGACTGTCCATTCATACTGGAAGACCTAGGTCGGTATTTGGGATGTCTGGTACGAGCACGGCTAGATCTAACATGACGTGGCTGTGGGTGAATAGATTGGATGACTGTCCGTTCATACTGGAAGACTGTTCAGATTACCTCTTGACAAACTGTTTCCCAGTAGCTCTATAAGTGAACTCTCGAACCTCTCCCTTCATCCCAGTAACTCTTTAATAACTTCTCTCTAACGAACGTTAGCCCATTCAATCCGCCGGCAGGATGAATGACATTTTTTCAATCGACATTGAAATGACTAAAACCTAATGGAAACTGTGCAGAAATGACAATGGCCTACATTTATAGTCTCTTCACTCTGTCCAGCTTGCTAACAGTCATCGAATGAAAGCTAGACAGTCAGGGAGGATTCAAAATTCCAAAAGCGATGGATAAAGGAAATGTAATACATTTTAAATCCGGCTCTCTGGACCTCCATGAAGAATAAATGCAGCTTGCGGGGAAAATGAGTTTGACACCCCTGCCCTAACCTCCTCCCTCTGTCTTTATAGCCTCTCCCCTCTATACCAGCCTTTCGTCTGGCGGATCCCATCTGTGCCTCTGTATTTCTGAGGCTTTCACTTTCTTCACCTCTCTGAAACATTATCTCTGTCTTTCTATGTCTCCCACCCTGTCTTTATCTTCTTTACCTCTCTGAAACATTCTCTCTGTCTTTCTATGTCTCCCACCCTGTCTCTATCTTCTTTACCTCTCTGAAACATTCTCTCTGTCTTTCTATGTCTCCCACCCTGTCTCTATCTTCTTTACCTCTCTGAAACATTCTCTCTGTCTTTCTATGTCTACCACCCTGTCTCTATCTTCTTTACCTCTCTGAAACATTCTCTCTGTCTTTCTATGTCTCCCACCCTGTCTCTATCTTCTTTACCTCTCTGAAACATTCTCTCTGTCTTTCTATGTCTACCACCCTGTCTCTATCTTCTTTACCTCTCTGAAACATTCTCTGTCTTTCTATGTCTACCACCCTGTCTCTATCTTCTTTACCTCTCTGAAACATTCCCTCTGTCTTTCTATGTCTACCACCCTGTCTCTATCTTCTTTACCTCTCCGAAACATTCTCTCTGTATTTCTATGTCTACCACCCTGTCTCTATCTTCTTTACCTCTCTGTGTATCTATGTGACTGTCCCTCATCTATAGCTCAGTGTATCTATGTGGCCCAGACTGTCCCTAATCTATAGCTCAGTGTATCTATGTGGACCTGACTGTTCCTAATCTATAGCTCAGTGTATCTATGTGGCCCTGACTGTCCCTCATCTATAGCTCAGTGTATCTATGTGGCCCTGACTGTCCCTAATCTATAGCTCAGTGTATCTCTATGGCCCTGTCTGTCCCTAATCTATAGCTCAGTGTATCTCTATGGCCCTGTCTGTCCCTAATCTATAGCTCAGTGTATCTCTATGGCCCTGTCCCTAACCTAATCGACCTGGCCGGGGTATCCTGGAAGGATATTGATCTCATCCCGTCAGTAGAGGATGCCTGGATATTTTTTTTAAATGCCTTCCTAACCATCCTAAATAAACATGCCCCATTCAAGAAATTTAGAACCAGGAACAGATATAGCCCTTGGTTCTCCCCAGACCTGACTGCCCTTAACCAACACAAAAACATCCTATGGCGTTCTGCATTAGCATCGAACAGCCCCCGTGATATGCAGCTGTTCAGGGAAGCTAGAAATCATTATACACAGGCAGTTAGAAAAGCCAAGGCTAGCTTTTTCAAGCAGAAATTTGCTTCCTGCAACACTAACTCAAAAAAGTTCTGGGACACTGTAAAGTCCATGGAGAATAAGAACACCTCCTCCCAGCTGCCCACTGCACTGAAGATAGGAAACACTGTCACCACTGATAAATCCACCATAATTGAGAATTTCAATAAGCATTTTTCTACGGCTGGCCATGCTTTCCACCTGGCTACTCCTACCCCGGACAACAGCACTGCACCCCCAACAGCAACTCGCCCAAGTCTTCCCCATTTCTCCTTCTCCCAAATCCATTCAGCTGATGTTCTGAAAGAGCTGCAAAATCTGGACCCCTACAAATCAGCCGGGCTAGACAATCTGGACCCTTTCTTTCTAAAATTATCTGCCGAAATTGTTGCCACCCCTATTACTAGCCTGTTCAACCTCTCTTTCGTGTCGTCTGAGATTCCCAAAGATTGGAAAGCAGCTGCGGTCATCCCCCTCTTCAAAGGGGGGGACACTCTTGACCCAAACTGCTACAGACCTATATCTATCCTACCGTGCCTTTCTAAGGTCTTCGAAAGCCAAGTCAACAAACAGATTACCGACCATTTCGAATCTCACCATACCTTCTCTGCTATGCAATCTGGTTTCAGAGCTGGTCATGGGTGCACCTCAGCCACGCTCAAGGTCCTAAACGATATCTTAACCGCCATCGATAAGAAACATTACTGTGCAGCCGTATTCATTGATCTGGCCAAGGCTTTCGACTCTGTCAATCACCATATCCTCATCGGCAGACTCGACAGCCTTGGTTTCTCAAATGATTGCCTCGCCTGGTTCACCAACTGCTTCTCTGATAGAGTTCAGTGTGTCAAATTGGAGGGTCTGCTGTCCGGACCTCTGGCAGTCTCTATGGGGGTGCCACAGGGTTCAATTCTTGGACCGACTCTCTTCTCTGTATACATCAATGAGGTCGCTCTTGCTGCTGGTGAGTCCCTGATCCACCTCTACGCAGACGACACCATTCTGTATACTTCCGGCCCTTCTTTGGACAGGCAAGCTTCAATGCCATACAACTCTCCTTCCGTGGCCTCCAATTGCTCTTAAATACAAGTAAAACTAAATGCATGCTCTTCAACCGATCGCTACCTGCACCTACCCGCCTGTCCAACATCACTACTCTGGACGGCTCTGACTTAGAATACGTGGACAACTACAAATACTTAGGTGTCTGGTTAGATTGTAAACTCTCCTTCCAGACCCATATCAAACATCTCCAATCCAAAGTTAAATCTAGAATTGGCTTCCTATTTCGCAACAAAGCATCCTTCACTCATGCTGCCAAACATACCCTTGTAAAACTGACCATCCTACCAATCCTCGACTTTGGCGATGTCATTTACAAAATAGCCTCCAATACCCTACTCAACAAATTGGATGCAGTCTATCACAGTGCAATCCGTTTTATCACCAAAGCCCCATATACTACCCACCATTGCGACCTGTACGCTCTCGTTGGCTGGCCCTCGCTTCATACTCGTCGCCAAACCCACTGGCTCCATGTCATCTACAAGACCCTGCTAGGTAAAGTCCCCCCTTATCTCAGCTCGCTGGTCACCATAGCATCTCCCACCTGTAGCACACGCTCCAGCAGGTATATCTCTCTAGTCACCCCCAAAACCAATTCTTTCTTTGGCCGCCTCTCCTTCCAGTTCTCTGCTGCCAATGACTGGAACGAACTACAAAAATCTCTGAAACTGGAAACACTTATCTCCCTCACTAGCTTTAAGCACCAACTGTCAGAGCAGCTCACAGATTACTGCACCTGTACATAGCCCACCTATAATTTAGCCCAAACAACTACCTCTTTCCCAACTGTATTTAATTTTTATTTATTTATTTATTTTGCTCCTTTGCACCCCATCATTTTTTATTTCTACTTTGCACATTCTTCCATTGCAAAACTACCATTCCAGTATTTTACTTGCTATATTGTATTTACTTTGCCATCATGGCCTTTTTTGCCTTTACCTCCCTTCTCACCTCATTTGCTCACATTGTATATAGACTTGTTTATACTGCATTATTGACTGTATGTTTGTTTTTACTCCATGTGTAACTCTGTGTCGTTTTATCTGTCGAACTGCTTTGCTTTATCTTGGCCAGGTCGCAATTGTAAATGAGAACTTGTTCTCAATTTGCCTACCTGGTTAAATAAAGGTAAAATAAAAAAATAAAAAATAATAATCTATAGCTCAGTGTATCTCTATGGCCCTGTCCCTAATCTATAGCTCAGTGTATCTCTATGGCCCTGTCCCTAATCTATAGCTCAGTGTATCTCTATGGCCCTGTCCCTAATCTATAGCTCAGTGTATCTCTATGTCCCTGTCTGTCCCTAATCTATAGCTCAGTGTATCTCTATGGCCCTGTCTGTCCATCATCTATAGCTCAGTGTATCTCTATGGCTCTGTCTGTCCCTAATCTATAGCTCAGTGTATCTCTATGGCCCTGTCTGTCCCTAATCTATAGCTCAGTGTATCTCTATGGCCCTGTCCCTAATCTATAGCTCAGTGTATCTCTATGGCCCTGTCCCTAATCTATAGCTCAGTGTATCTCTATGTCCCTGTCTGTCCCTAATCTATAGCTCAGTGTATCTCTATGGCCCTGTCTGTCCATCATCTATAGCTCAGTGTATCTCTATGGCCCTGTCTGTTCCTAATCTATAGCTCAGTGTATCTCTATGGCCCTGTCCCTAATCTATAGCTTAGTGTATCTCTATGGCCCTGTCCCTAATCTATAGCTCAGTGTATCTCTATGTCCCTGTCTGTCCCTAATCTATAGCTCAGTGTATCTCTATGGCCCTGTCCCTAATCTATAGCTCAGTGTATCTCTATGGCCCTGTCTGTCCATCATCTATAGCTCAGTGTATCTCTATGGCCCTGTCTGTCCCTAATCTATAGCTCAGTGTATCTCTATGGCCCTGTCTGTCCCTAATCTATAGCTCAGTGTATCTTTATGGCCCTGTCCGTCCCTAATCTATAGCTCACTGTATCTCTATGGCCCTGTCTGTCCATCATCTATAGCTCAGTGTATCTCTATGGCCCTGTCCCTAATCTATAGCTCAGTGTATCTCTATGGCCCTGTCTGTCCCTAATCTATAGCTCAGTGTATCTCTATGGCCCTGTCCCTAATCTATAGCTCAGTGTATCTCTATGGCCCTGTCCGTCCCTAATCTATAGCTCACTGTATCTCTATGGCCCTGTCTGTCCATCATCTATAGCTCAGTGTATCTCTATGGCCCTGTCTGTCCCTAATCTATAGCTCAGTGTATCTCTATGGCCCTGTCTGTCCCTAATCTATAGCTCAGTGTATCTCTATGGCCCTGTCTGTCCCTAATATATAGCTCAGTGTATCTCTATGGCCCTGTCTGTCCCTAATCTATAGCTCAGTGTATCTCTATGGCCCTGTCTGACCCTAATATATATCTCAGTGTATCTCTATGGCCCTGTCTGTCCCTAATCTATAGCTCAGTGTATCTCTATGGCCCTGTCTGTCCCTAATCTATAGCTCAGTGTATCTCTATGGCCCTGTCTGTCCCTAATATATAGCTCAGTGTATCTCTATGGCCCTGTCTGTCCCTAATCTATAGCTCAGTGTATCTCTATGGCCCTGTCTGTCCCTAATCTATAGCTCAGTGTATCTCTATGGCCCTGTCTGTCCCTATTCTATAGCTCAGTGTATCTCTATGGCCCTGTCTGTCCCTAATCTATAGCTCAGTGTATCTCTATGGCCCTGTCTGTCCCTAATCTATAGCTCAGTGTATCTCTATGGCCCTGTCTGTCCCTAATCTATAGCTCAGTGTATCTCTATGGCCCTGTCTGTCCCTAATCTATAGCTCAGTGTATCTCTATGGCCCTGTCTGTCCCTAATCTATAGCTAAGTGTATCTCTATGGCACTGTCTGTCCCTAATCTATAGCTCAGTGTATCTCTATGGCCCTGTCCCTAATCTATAGCTCAGTGTATCTCTATGGCCCTGTCCGTCCCTAATCTATAGCTCACTGTATCTCTATGGCCCTGTCTGTCCATCATCTATAGCTCAGTGTATCTCTATGGCCCTGTCTGTCCCTAATCTATAGCTCAGTGTATCTCTATGGCCCTGTCTGTCCCTAATCTATAGCTCAGTGTATCTCTATGGCCCTGTCTGTCCCTAATATATAGCTCAGTGTATCTCTATGGCCCTGTCTGTCCCTAATCTATAGCTCAGTGTATCTCTATGGCCCTGTCTGTCCCTAATATATAGCTCAGTGTATCTCTATGGCCCTGTCTGTCCCTAATCTATAGCTCAGTGTATCTCTATGGCCCTGTCTGTCCCTAATATATAGCTCAGTGTATCTCTATGGCCCTGTCTGTCCCTAATCTATAGCTCAGTGTATCTCTATGGCCCTGTCTGTCCCTAATATATAGCTCAGTGTATCTCTATGGCCCTGTCTGTCCCTAATCTATAGCTCAGTGTATCTCTATGGCCCTGTCTGTCCCTAATCTATAGCTCAGTGTATCTCTATGGCCCTGTCTGTCCCTAATCTATAGCTCAGTGTATCTCTATGGCCCTGTCTGTCCCTAATCTATAGCTCAGTGTATCTCTATGGCCCTGTCTGTCCCTAATATATAGCTCAGTGTATCTCTATGGCCCTGTCTGTCCCTAATCTATAGCTGAGTGTATCTCTATGGCCCTGTCTGTCCCTAATCTATAGCTCAGTGTATCTCTATGGCCCTGTCTGTCCCTATTCTATAGCTCAGTGTATCTCTATGGCCCTGTCTGTCCCTAATCTATAGCTCAGTGTATCTCTATGGCCCTGTCTGTCCCTAATCTATAGCTCAGTGTATCTCTATGGCCCTGTCTGTCCCTAATCTATAGCTCAGTGTATCTCTATGGCCCTGTCTGTCCCTAATCTATAGCTCAGTGTATCTCTATGGCCCTGTCTGTCCCTAATCTATAGCTAAGTGTATCTCTATGGCACTGTCTGTCCCTAATCTATAGCTCAGTGTATCTCTATGGCCCTGTCCCTAATCTATAGCTCAGTGTATCTCTATGGCCCTGTCCGTCCCTAATCTATAGCTCACTGTATCTCTATGGCCCTGTCTGTCCCTAATCTATAGCTCAGTGTATCTCTATGGCCCTGTCTGTCCCTAATCTATAGCTCACTGTATCTCTATGGCCCTGTCTGTCCCTAATCTATAGCTCAGTGTATCTCTATGGCCCTGTCTGTCCCTAATATATAGCTCAGTGTATCTCTATGGCCCTGTCCCTAATCTATAGCTCAGTGTATCTCTATGGCCCTGTCCCTAATCTATAGCTCAGTGTATCTCTATGGCCCTGTCCCTAATCTATAGCTCAGTGTATCTCTATGTCCCTGTCTGTCCCTAATCTATAGCTCAGTGTATCTCTATGGCCCTGTCTGTCCATCATCTATAGCTCAGTGTATCTCTATGGCTCTGTCTGTCCCTAATCTATAGCTCAGTGTATCTCTATGGCCCTGTCTGTCCCTAATCTATAGCTCAGTGTATCTCTATGGCCCTGTCCCTAATCTATAGCTCAGTGTATCTCTATGGCCCTGTCCCTAATCTATAGCTCAGTGTATCTCTATGTCCCTGTCTGTCCCTAATCTATAGCTCAGTGTATCTCTATGGCCCTGTCTGTCCATCATCTATAGCTCAGTGTATCTCTATGGCCCTGTCTGTTCCTAATCTATAGCTCAGTGTATCTCTATGGCCCTGTCCCTAATCTATAGCTTAGTGTATCTCTATGGCCCTGTCCCTAATCTATAGCTCAGTGTATCTCTATGTCCCTGTCTGTCCCTAATCTATAGCTCAGTGTATCTCTATGGCCCTGTCCCTAATCTATAGCTCAGTGTATCTCTATGGCCCTGTCTGTCCATCATCTATAGCTCAGTGTATCTCTATGGCCCTGTCTGTCCCTAATCTATAGCTCAGTGTATCTCTATGGCCCTGTCTGTCCCTAATCTATAGCTCAGTGTATCTTTATGGCCCTGTCCGTCCCTAATCTATAGCTCACTGTATCTCTATGGCCCTGTCTGTCCATCATCTATAGCTCAGTGTATCTCTATGGCCCTGTCCCTAATCTATAGCTCAGTGTATCTCTATGGCCCTGTCTGTCCCTAATCTATAGCTCAGTGTATCTCTATGGCCCTGTCCCTAATCTATAGCTCAGTGTATCTCTATGGCCCTGTCCGTCCCTAATCTATAGCTCACTGTATCTCTATGGCCCTGTCTGTCCATCATCTATAGCTCAGTGTATCTCTATGGCCCTGTCTGTCCCTAATCTATAGCTCAGTGTATCTCTATGGCCCTGTCTGTCCCTAATCTATAGCTCAGTGTATCTCTATGGCCCTGTCTGTCCCTAATATATAGCTCAGTGTATCTCTATGGCCCTGTCTGTCCCTAATCTATAGCTCAGTGTATCTCTATGGCCCTGTCTGACCCTAATATATATCTCAGTGTATCTCTATGGCCCTGTCTGTCCCTAATCTATAGCTCAGTGTATCTCTATGGCCCTGTCTGTCCCTAATCTATAGCTCAGTGTATCTCTATGGCCCTGTCTGTCCCTAATATATAGCTCAGTGTATCTCTATGGCCCTGTCTGTCCCTAATCTATAGCTCAGTGTATCTCTATGGCCCTGTCTGTCCCTAATCTATAGCTCAGTGTATCTCTATGGCCCTGTCTGTCCCTATTCTATAGCTCAGTGTATCTCTATGGCCCTGTCTGTCCCTAATCTATAGCTCAGTGTATCTCTATGGCCCTGTCTGTCCCTAATCTATAGCTCAGTGTATCTCTATGGCCCTGTCTGTCCCTAATCTATAGCTCAGTGTATCTCTATGGCCCTGTCTGTCCCTAATCTATAGCTCAGTGTATCTCTATGGCCCTGTCTGTCCCTAATCTATAGCTAAGTGTATCTCTATGGCACTGTCTGTCCCTAATCTATAGCTCAGTGTATCTCTATGGCCCTGTCCCTAATCTATAGCTCAGTGTATCTCTATGGCCCTGTCCGTCCCTAATCTATAGCTCACTGTATCTCTATGGCCCTGTCTGTCCATCATCTATAGCTCAGTGTATCTCTATGGCCCTGTCTGTCCCTAATCTATAGCTCAGTGTATCTCTATGGCCCTGTCTGTCCCTAATCTATAGCTCAGTGTATCTCTATGGCCCTGTCTGTCCCTAATATATAGCTCAGTGTATCTCTATGGCCCTGTCTGTCCCTAATCTATAGCTCAGTGTATCTCTATGGCCCTGTCTGTCCCTAATATATAGCTCAGTGTATCTCTATGGCCCTGTCTGTCCCTAATCTATAGCTCAGTGTATCTCTATGGCCCTGTCTGTCCCTAATATATAGCTCAGTGTATCTCTATGGCCCTGTCTGTCCCTAATCTATAGCTCAGTGTATCTCTATGGCCCTGTCTGTCCCTAATATATAGCTCAGTGTATCTCTATGGCCCTGTCTGTCCCTAATCTATAGCTCAGTGTATCTCTATGGCCCTGTCTGTCCCTAATCTATAGCTCAGTGTATCTCTATGGCCCTGTCTGTCCCTAATCTATAGCTCAGTGTATCTCTATGGCCCTGTCTGTCCCTAATCTATAGCTCAGTGTATCTCTATGGCCCTGTCTGTCCCTAATATATAGCTCAGTGTATCTCTATGGCCCTGTCTGTCCCTAATCTATAGCTGAGTGTATCTCTATGGCCCTGTCTGTCCCTAATCTATAGCTCAGTGTATCTCTATGGCCCTGTCTGTCCCTATTCTATAGCTCAGTGTATCTCTATGGCCCTGTCTGTCCCTAATCTATAGCTCAGTGTATCTCTATGGCCCTGTCTGTCCCTAATCTATAGCTCAGTGTATCTCTATGGCCCTGTCTGTCCCTAATCTATAGCTCAGTGTATCTCTATGGCCCTGTCTGTCCCTAATCTATAGCTCAGTGTATCTCTATGGCCCTGTCTGTCCCTAATCTATAGCTAAGTGTATCTCTATGGCACTGTCTGTCCCTAATCTATAGCTCAGTGTATCTCTATGGCCCTGTCCCTAATCTATAGCTCAGTGTATCTCTATGGCCCTGTCCGTCCCTAATCTATAGCTCACTGTATCTCTATGGCCCTGTCTGTCCATCATCTATAGCTCAGTGTATCTCTATGGCCCTGTCTGTCCCTAATCTATAGCTCAGTGTATCTCTATGGCCCTGTCTGTCCCTAATATATAGCTCAGTGTATCTCTATGGCCCTGTCTGTCCCTAATCTATAGCTCAGTGTATCTCTATGGCCCTGTCTGTCCCTAATCTATAGCTCAGTGTATCTCTATGGCCCTGTCTGTCCCTAATCTATAGCTCAGTGTATCTCTATGGCCCTGTCTGTCCCTAATATATAGCTCAGTGTATCTCTATGGCCCTGTCTGTCCCTAATCTATAGCTCAGTGTATCTCTATGGCCCTGTCTGTCCCTAATATATAGCTCAGTGTATCTCTATGGCCCTGTCTGTCCCTAATCTATAGCTCAGTGTATCTCTATGGCCCTGTCTGTCCCTAATCTATAGCTCAGTGTATCTCTATGGCCCTGTCTGTCCCTAATCTATAGCTCAGTGTATCTCTATGGCCCTGTCTGTCCCTAATCTATAGCTCAGTGTATCTCTATGGCCCTGTCTGTCCCTAATATATAGCTCAGTGTATCTCTATGGCCCTGTCTGTCCCTAATCTATAGCTCAGTGTATCTCTATGGCCCTGTCTGTCCCTAATCTATAGCTCAGTGTATCTCTATGGCCCTGTCTGTCCCTATTCTATAGCTCAGTGTATCTCTATGGCCCTGTCTGTCCCTAATCTATAGCTCAGTGTATCTCTATGGCCCTGTCTGTCCCTAATCTATAGCTCAGTGTATCTCTATGGCCCTGTCTGTCCCTAATCTATAGCTCAGTGTATCTCTATGGCCCTGTCTGTCCCTAATCTATAGCTCAGTGTATCTCTATGGCCCTGTCTGTCCCTAATCTATAGCTAAGTGTATCTCTATGGCACTGTCTGTCCCTAATCTATAGCTCAGTGTATCTCTATGGCCCTGTCTGTCTCTAGTCTTTAGCTCAGTGTATCTCTATGGCCCTGTCTGTCTCTAGTCTATAGCTCAGTGTATCTCTATGGCCCTGTCTGTCCATCATCTACAGCTCAGTGTATCTCTATGGCCCTGTCTGTCCCTAATATATAGCTCAGTGTATCTCTATGGCCCTGTCTGTCCCTAATCTATAGCTCAGTGTATCTCTATGGCCCTGTCTGTCTCTAGTCTATAGCTCAGTGTATCTCTATGGCCCTGTCCCTAATCTATAGCTCAGTGTATCTCTATGGCCCTGTCTGTCTCTAGTCTATAGCTCAGTGTATCTCTATGGCCCTGTCGGTCTCTAGTCTATAGCTCAGTGTATCTATATGGCCCTGTCCCTAATCTATAGCTCAGTGTATCTCTATGGCCCTGTCTGTCTCTAATCTATAGCTCAGTGTATCTCTATGGCCCTGTCTGTCTCTAATCTATAGCTCAGTGTATCTCTATGGCCCTGTCTGTCTCTAATATATAGCTCAGTGTATCTCTATGGCCCTGTCTGTCCCTAATCTATAGCTCAGTGTATCTCTATGGCCCTGTCTGTCCCTAATCTATACCTCTGTGTATCTCTATGGTCCTGTCTGTCGCTAGTCTGTACCACGCTGTAGCTCTATGGTGCTATCTGATCTAATCTATACCTCTGTGTATCTCTATGGTCTTGTCTGTCTATAGTCTATACCTCTGTGTATCTCCATTAGAGGTCGACCGATTATGATTTTTCAACGCCGATACCAATTTTGGAGGACCAAAAAAGCTGATACCGATTAATCGGACAGTTTTTTATTTTTTTATTTGTAATAATGACAATTACAACAATACTGAATGAACACTTATTTGAACTTAATATAATACATCAATAAAATCAATTTAGCCTCAAATAAATAATGAAACATGTTCAATTTCGTTTAAATAATGCAAAAACAAAGTGTTGGAGAAGAAAGTAAAAGTGCAATATGTGCCATGTAAGAAAGCTAACTTTTACGTTCCTTGCTCAGAACATGAGAACATATGAAAGCTGGTGGTCACTTTTAACATGAGTCTTCAATATTCCCAGGGAAGAAGTTTTAGGTTGTAGTTATTATAGGAATTATAGGAATATTTCCCTCTATCCATTTGTATTTCATTATAACCTTTGACTATTAGATGTTCTTATCGGCACTTTTGTATTGCCAGTGTAACAGTATAGCTTCCGTCACTCTCCTCGCTCCTCCCTGGGCTTCAACCAGGAACACAACGACAACAGCCACCCTCGAAGCAGCGTTACCCATGCAGAGCAAGGGAAACAACCACTCCAAGGCTCAGAGCGAGTGACGTTTGAAATGCTATTAGCGCGCTTTAACTAGCTAGCCATTTCACTTCGGTTACACCAGCCTCATCTCGGGAGTTGATAGGCTTGAAGTCATAAACAGCTCAATTCTTGACACACAACGAAGAGCTGCTAGCAAAACGCAAAGAAAGTGCTGTTTGAATCAATGTTTACTCGCCTGCTTTTGCCTACCACCGCTCAGTTAGATACTTAGATACTTCTATGCTTGTATGCTCAGTCAGATTATATGCAACGCAGGACACGCTAGATAATATCTAGTAATATCATCAACCATGTGTAGTTAACTAGTGATTATGATTGATTGATTGTTTTTATAAGATAAGTGTCACGTTCTGACCTTAGTTCATTTGTTATGTCTTTGTTTTAGTATGGTCAGGGCGTGAGTTGGGTGGGTTGTCTATGTTCCGTTTTCTATGTTGTGTTTTTGTGTTTGGCCTGGTATGGTTCTCAATCAGAGGCAGGTGTCATTAGTTGTCTCTGATTGAGAATCATACTTAGGTAGCCTTATCCCACTTGTGTTTCGTGGGTGTTTATTTTCTGTTCTGTGTTTGTATTTCACCGTTTAGGACTGTTTTCGTTTCGTTCTCGTGTTTTGTTGTTTTGTTCGGGTATTTGTGTTCATTAAAAGAGAATATGAATACTTACCACGCTGCACCTTGGTCCTCCTCTCTTTCTCCAAACGACGAACGTTAGAATAAGTTTAATGCTAGGTAGCAACTTACATTCGCGTAACAGGCAGTCAGTCTCCTTGTGGAGTGCAATGAGAGAGAGGCAGGTCGTTATAGCGTTGGACTAGTTAACTGTAAGTTTGCAAGATTGCATCCCTCGAGCTGACAAGGTGAAAATCTGTCGTTCTGTCCCTGAACGAGGCAGTTAACCCACTGTTCCTAGGCTGTCATTGAAAATATGAATGTGTTCTTAACTGACTTGCCTAGTTAAATAAAGATTAAATAAAGGTGTAAAAAAATAAAAATAATAATTCTGCCAAATCGGTGCCCAAAAATACCAATTTCCGATTGTTATGAAAACTTGAAATCAGCCCTAATTAATCGGCCATTCCGATTAATCGGTCCACCTCTAATCTCCAAGGCCCTGTCTGCTCTCTCTCTGCTCTGTCTGCTGGATGTCAGGAGAGGAGAGGTGATTACATCATGTAGGTGGTTGTGACAGCCAGAGGCAGCAGAGAGAGAAGACCTGTCCTGTCTGCAGCTCTGACTCCATGATTAAGCTGTCAAACCCTCTCCTCTCCCTCCTTTCCAATTCCTCTCCCTCATCTCCTATCCACTCCTCTTCCTCTCCCTCCTCTTTCTTTCTCATCCTTTGCTCGGCCAGGAAACTAGTTTGCCTATGAATATTTAACATGGCAAGGTGAGAGTTGCAGACGGAGAGAGGGAGGGAGGGAGGTCTGGAGGGAGGGAGGTCTGGAGGGAGGTCTAGAGGGAAGGAGGGAGGTCTAGAGGGAAGGAGGGAGGTCTGGAGGGAAGGAGGAAGGGAAGGAGGGGGGGAGGTCTGGAGGGAAGGAGGGGGGTCTGGAGGGGAGGAAGTAGGTCTGGAGGGAAGGAGGGAGGCCTGGAGGGAGGTCTGGAGGGAAGGTGGGAGGTGTAGAGGGAGGTCAAGAAGGAGGTCTAGAGGGAGGCCTGGAGGGAAGGAGGGAAGAAGGGAGGTCTAGAAGGAGGTCTAGAGGGGAGGAAGTAGGTCTGGAGGGAAGGAGGGAGGTCTGGAGGGAAGAAGGGAGGTCTGGAGGGAAGGAGGGAAGAAGGGAGGTCTGGAGGAAGGACTAGAGGGCAGTACAATAGTCAGAATCCCTTGCTACCTGGTAGAAGAGAGCAGCCAATCCCCTGTCTATTAGACACAGTCAGATATCTGAGCATGGCAGGTTGGCAGCAGCTAGCTTACATCCGCTATCATACCAGGACATTATAGAGCATGGTAAAGCACACCTGTTAGAACTATCTCTGTCTCTACATGCTACAGGATGGCCATACTTGCTTTTTATGAGTTTTACATCTTTTAAAGGTGGTATGTGTAGTTGTAGCGAAAAAACATCTTCAATAACTCACTTTCACACTCTGTCTCAGACCTGCAGTATAGGCCTATGTATAGCCATTCTGGATCCAAATATGAATATGCTATCCATAAACTGCATTTTACTGACACAGTAAAAAGTTGTGAACATAAATACAGCCAACCTCTTAGATGTGAAGTTCCCTATATGGGGGATTTTGAACGTTTCTGGACCAGTTCTGACTGACATTTTGGTGTACAAAGTGCTCTGTGAACATCGTAGGGTCCCGTGCCAGAAAGCCTCATCGCAGGTTTCAGTGTCAGGTTTCAAACCCAACATTTGCATAGGGAGTGACGTGTCACATTTTCTGGCAAATGCAGACAAAGGAACGATTTCCTGTGGCTGTGAAACTCACAGCTTGCAATAGTGCATATGAAACGGGAGTCTAGCAGATGCAACAATAGTAGTTTAATCTTGATGTGATATTCTCAGCCAGATTTCTAGCTTTCAACATGAAAAAATACGAAATAATGTCATAGAATTGATACAATAGCACTTTTTTTGTCACAGACGGATTAAATCACTTCATGCTTAAAGCAGGAGTTGTACCGAACCTGCACATATTTTAAATGTGTCTACGCCACATTTAGGATAATTCTCTGTCATAGATAGTGCTAATATTGTACTGCACAAGTATGATCATACAGTTGAAGTCGGAAGTTTACATACACCTTAGTCAAATACATTTAAACTCAGTTTTTCACAATTCCTGACATTTAATCCTAGTACAAATTCCCTGTCTTAGGTCAGTTAGGATCACCACTTTATTTTAAGAATGTGAAATGTCAGAATAATCATAGAGAGAATGATTTATTTCAGCTTTTATTTCCTTCATCACATTCCCAGTGGGTCAGAAGTTTACATACACTCAATTAGTATTTGGTAGCATTGCCTTTAAATTGTTTAACTTGGGTCAAACTTTTCGGGTAGCCTTCCTCAAGCTTCCCACAATAAGTTGGGTAAATTTTGTCCCATTCCTACTGACAGAGCTGGTGTAACTGAGTCAGGTTTGTAGGCCTTCTTGCTCGCACACGCTTTTCAGTTCTGCCCACAAATGTTCTATAAGATTGAGGTCAGGGCTTTGTGATGGCCATTCCAATACCTTGACTTTGTTGTCTTTAAGCCATTTTGCCACAACTTTGGAAGTATGCTTGGGTCATTGTACATTTGGAAGACCCATTTGGAAGACCCATTTGGAGCAGTGGCTTCTTCCTTGCTGAGCGGCCTTTCAGGTTATGTCGATATAGGACTCGTTTTTACTGTGGATATAGATACTTTTGTACCTCTTTCCTCCATCATCTTCACAAGGTCCTTTGCTGTTGTTTTGGGATTGATTTGCACTTTTCGCACCAAAGTACGTTCATCTCTAGGAGACAGAATGACTGCGTCTCCTTCCTGAGCAGTATGATGGCTGCGTGGTCCCATGGTGTTTAAATTGCGTACTATTGTTGGTACAGATGAACCTGGTACCTTCAGGCATTTGGAAATTGCTCCCAATGATGAACCAGACTTGTCTACAAATTTTTTTTTCTGAGGTCTTGGCTGATTTCTTTTGATTTTTCCCCTGATTCCCAAGCAAAGAGGCACTGAGTTTGAAGGTAGGCCTTGAAATACATCCACAGGTACACCTCCAATTGACTCAAATGATGTCACTTAGCCTATCAGAGGCTTCTAAAGCCATGACATCATTTTCTGGAATTTTCCATGCTGTTTAAAGGCACAGTCAACTTAGTGTATGTAAACGTCTGGACCACTGGAATTGTGATACAGTGAATTATAAGTGAAATAATCTGTCTGTAAACAATTGTTGGAAAAATTACTTGTATCATGCCCAAAGTAGATGTCCTAACCGACTTGCCAAAACAATAGTTTGTTTACTTCTTATGGCTGGGGGCAGTATTGAGTAGCTTGGATGAATAAGGTGCCCAGAATAAACTGCCTGCTACTCAGGCGCAGTTGCTAATATATGCATATTATTAGTAGATATGGATAGAAAACACTCATTCAAACATTGCTAAAATTGTTTCAATGATGTCTGTGAGAATAACAGAACTCATATGGCAGGCAAAAACCTGAGAAGAAATCCAACCAGGAAGTGGGAAATCTGAGGTTTGTAGTTTTTCAAGTCATTGCCTATCGAAAATACAGTGTCCATGGGGTCCTATTGCACTTCCTAAGGCTTCCACTAGATGTCATCAGTCTTTTGAACCTTGTTTTATGCTTCTACTGTGAAGGAGGGGGGAATGAGAGCTGAATGAGTCAGAGGCCTGCCAGAGTGGCATGAGCTGATCACGCATGCTCACGTGAGAGTTAGCTCTGTTCCATTGCATTTCTACAGACAAAGGAATTCTCCGGTTGAAACATTATTGAAGATTTATGATAAAAACATCCTAAAGATTGATGCTATACTTCGTTTGACATGTTTCTATGAACTGTAATATGACTTTTCGTCTGAACTTTCGCCTGGACTTTCACGTCGTGAGTTTAGATTGTGTACTAAACGCACAAACCAAAAGGAGGTATTTGGTCATAAATGCTGGACTTTATCGAACAATTTAAACATTTATTGTGGAACTGGGATTCCTGGGAGTGCATTCTGATGAAGATCATCAAAGGTAAGTGAATATTTATAATGCTATTTCTGTCTTCTGTTGACTCCACAACATGGCGGATATCTGCATGGCTTGTTTTGTTGTCTGAGCGCTGAACTCAGATTATTGCATGGTGTGCTTTTTCGGGTAAAGCTTTTTGTAAATCTGACACAGCAGTTGCATTAAGGAGAAGTTTATCTAAAGTTCCATGCATAACACTTGTATTTTCATCAACATTTATTATGAGTATTTCTGTAAATTGATGTGGCTCTCTGCAAAATCACCGGATGTTTTGGAAGCAAAACATTACTGAACGTAACACGCCAATGTAAACTGAAATTTTTGTATATGAACTTTATCAAACAAAACATACATATATTGTGTAACATTAAGTCCTGTGAGTGTCATCTGATGAAGATAATCAAAGGTTAGTGATTAATTTTAGCTCTATTTCTGCTTTTTGTGACTCCTCTCTTTGGCTGGAAAAATGACTGTGTTTTTCTGTGACTAGGTGCAGACCTAACAATCATTTGGTGTGCTTTCGTCGTCAAGCCTTTTTGAAATCGGACACTGTGGCGGGATTAACAACAAGTTTATCTTTAAAATGGTGTAAAATACTTGTATGTTTGAGGGATTTTAATTATGAGATTTATGTTGAATTTGGCGCCCTGCACTTTCACTGGCTGTTGTCATTTCGATCCCGTTAGCGGGATCTAAGCTATAAGAAGTTTTAACAAGAAATTTGTGGAGTGGTTGAAAAATTAGTTTTAATGACTCCAACCTAAGTGTATGTAAACTTCCGACTTCAACTGTATGTATTTTAGTTATAAAAAAGGGGAAATCTTAGAGTAAGTTGTTTATAATTTGATTGTTATTATATTTAGTAAGCATTTCAGTCATTTCAAGCTCTATTTCCGAAGGGAGTTCACCTCAGCAATTTATAACCATTTGTCCCAGAAAGGTGAGTTCCAGACCTTTCTGAAACTATGCAACATTACCAGATATCATTTATGGGCATCTAATGAAACATAATTACATTTGGGTATGTCTATTTAGGCAGAAATCAACATTTTGCCCTGTCATTCAAGAGGTTTAGGTGGTGGTATTATTATCTACTATTAGAAAACAAGCTTAGCCAAGTATCTATCGTGTTGTTTCCTTTAGAGAGTGGTGAAAACATTATCCAGGCCAATCCTGTTGGTTTACAGCCTGTGGCGTGAAGGCATGAGAGATATGGCCAAGGGATGGACATTTGACATGTTTTTAATGTTTCAATACTCAACAAAATAAATAAAAAGCATGCACTGGAAAAAAATATGTGCGCATTTATCTACATGCCTAAATTAGGCAACAATGCCTAATTTAGCATAACTATTACAAATAAAAAATCCAACTTGCAAAATGTGCACATATACAGTGCATTCCGAAAGTATTCAGCCCCCTTGACTTATCCACATTTTGTTACGTTATAGCCATTCTAAAATGGATCAATCTACACACAATACCCCATAATGACAAAGTGAAAACACATTTTTAGAAATTTGCAAATGTATAAAAAATTGAAAACTGAAATACCTATGTCTTCAGACCCTTTGTTATGAGACTCGAAAATTGAGCACAGGTGCATCCTGTTTCCATTGATCATCCTTGAGATGTTTCTACAACTTGGAGTCCTCCTGTGGTAAATTCAATTGATTGGACATGATTTGGTAAGGCACACACCTGTCTGTATAAGGTCCCACCATTGACAATGCATATCAGAGCAAAAACCAAGCCATGAGGTCTAAGGAATTATCCTTAGAGCTCCGAGATTGGATTGTGTCGATGCACAGATTTGGGGAAGGGTACAAACATGTCTGCAGTATTGAAGGTTCCCAAGAACACAGTGGCCTCCATCATTCTTAAATGGAAGAAGTTTGGAACCACCAATACTCTTCCTAGAGCTGGCCATCTGGCCAAACTGAGCAATCGGGGAAGAAGGGCCTTGGTCAGGGAGGTGACCAAGATCCTGATGGTCACTCTGACAGAGCTCAAGTTCCTCAGTGGAGATGGCAGAACCTTCCAGAAGGACAACCATCTCTGCAACACTCCACCAATCAGGTCTTTATGGTAGATTGGCCAGATGGAAGCCACTCCTCAGTAAAAGGCACATGACAGCCCGCTTGGAGTTTTCGTAAAGACTATCAGACCATGAGAAACTCTCTGATCTGATGAAACCAAGATCGAACTCTTTGGCCTGAATTCCAAGCGTTACATCTGGAGGAATCCTGGCACCATCCCTACGGTGAAGCATGGTGGTGGCAGCATCATGCTGTGGGGATGTTTTTCAGCAGCAGGGACTGGAAGTCTAGTCAGGATCAAGGGAAAGATTAATGGAGTAATGTACAGAGAGATCCTTGATGAAAACCTGCTCCAGAGAGCTTAGGATCTCTCTGAATGTCATTTTTTAAATTTAACTAGGCAAGTCAGTTAAGAACAAATTCTTATTTTCAATGACGGCCTAGGAACAGTGGGTTACAGATGTGTACCATTTGTACAGATTTGTACCATTTGTACCAGATTTGTACCATTTGTACCAGATTTGTACCATTTCTACCAGATTTGTACCATTTCTACCAGATTTGTACCAGATTTGTACCTTGTCAGCTTGGGGGTTTGAACTTGCAACCTTCCGGTTACTAGTCCAACACTCTAACCACTAGGTTACCCTGCCGCCTTGTCATTGACTTTCGCAGTCAGAGCCCGGACTTGAACCTAATCGAAATTCTCTGGAAATATCTAAAATAGCTGTGCAGCGACACTTCCCACCCAACCTGTCAGAGCTTGAGAGGATCTGCAGAGAAGAGTAGGAGAAACTCCCCAAATTCTCCCCAAAGCTTGTAGCATGATACCCAAGAAGACTCTAGGCTGTAATCGATGCCAAATATGCTTCAACAAATTACTGCGGAAAGGGTCTGAATACCTATATAAATGTAATATTTCTGTTTTTAATTTTATATGCATTGACAAAAAAATCAAAAAAACAATTTTTGCTTTGTCATTATGGGGTATTGTGTGTAGATTGATGAGGGGGGAAAAACAATTTAATACATTTTAGAATAAGGCTGTTACGTAACAAAATGTGGAAAAAGTCAAGGCGTCTGATTTCTTACCGAATGCACTGAACATGTATTTTCAGTCCATAAAAAATCAAGTGCCATTTAAGTGCTTTTATTGAAACCGTAATATCAAGTGGTTATATTATATTGTGGAAAACAATCTTCAAATGAAGTGCTTTGAGAGACTAGTCAAGGAACATATCACCTCCACCCTACCTGACACCCTAGACCCACTCCAATTTGCTTACCGCCCAAATAGGTCCACAGACGATGCAATCTCAACCACACTGCACACTGCCCTAGCCCATCTGGACAAGAGGAATACCTATGTGAGAATGCTGTTCATCAACTACAGCTCGGCATTCAACACCATAGTACCCTCCAAGCTCGTCATCAAGCTCGAGACCCTGGGTCTCTACCCAGCCCTGTGCAACTGGGTACTGGACTTCCTGACGGGCCGCCCCCAGGTGGTGAGGGTAGGCAACAACATCTCCACCCCGCTGATCCTCAACACTGGGGCCCCACAAGGGTGCGTTCTGAGCCCTCTCCTGTACTCCCTGTTCACCCACGACTGCGTGGCCACGCACGCCTCCAACTCAATCATCAAGTTTGCGGACGACACAACAGTGGTAGGCTTGATTACCAACAACGACAAGATGGCCTACAGGGAGGAGGTGAGGGCCCTCGGAGTGTAGTGTCAGGAAAATAACCTCACACTCAACATCAACAAAACTAAGGAGATGATTGTGGACTTCAGGAAACAGCAGAGGGAACACCCCCCTATCCACATCGATGGAACAGTAGTGGAGAGGGTAGCAAGTTTTAAGTTCCTCGGCATACACATCACAGACAAACTGAATTGGTCCACTCACACAGACAGCATCGTGAAGAAGGCGCAGCAGCGACTCTTCAACCTCAGGAGGCTGAAGAAATTCGGCTTGTCACCAAAAGCACTCACAAACTTCTACAGATGCACAATCGAGAGCATCCTGGCGGGCTGTATCACCGCCTGGTACGGCAACTGCTCCGCCCACAACCGTAAGGCTCTCCAGAGGGTACTGAGGTCTGCACAACGCATCACCGGGGGCAAACTACCTGCCCCCCTGGACACCTACACCACCCGATGTTACAGGAAGGCCATAAAGATCATCAAGGACAACAACCACCCGAGCCACTGCCTGTTCACCCCGCTATCATCCAGAAGGCGAGGTCAGTACAAGTGCATCAAAGCTGGGACCGAGAGACTGAAAAACAGCTTCTATCTCAAGGCCATCAGACTGTTAAACAGCCACCACTAACATTGAGTGGCTGCTGCCAACACACTGACTCAACTCCAGCCACTCTAATAATGGAAATTGATGGGAAATGATGTAAAATATATCACTAGCCACTTTAAACAATGCTACCTAATATAATGTTTACATACCCTACATTATTCATCTCATATGTATACGCATATACTGTACTCTATATCATCTACTGCATCCTTATGTAATACATGTATCACTAGCCACTTTAACTATGCCACTTTTACATACATGTTTACAGACTCATCTCATATGTATATACTGTACTCGATACCATCTACTGTATCTTGCCTATGCTACTCTGTACCATCACTCATTCATATATCCTTATGTACATATTCTTTATCCCCTTACACTGTGTATAAGACAGTAGTTTTGGAATTGTTAGTTAGATTACTTGTTGGTTATTACTGCATTGTCGGAACTAGAAGCACAAGCATTTCGCTACACTCGCATTAACATCTGCTAACCATGTGTATGTGACAAATAACATTTGATTTGATTTGATTTGAACTCAGTAAAATCTTTGAAATTGTTGCATGTTAAGTTTATATTGTTGTTCCATGTAGTTTATTCTGCCGGTTCTTTAGAATTTTCTAAATAGATCAACAATTCCACATTGAACACTACATGGTGATGAATTATGGACACGACATCTGTTTGGTGAGTTGGCATATGCTTAATTATTCTTTATCAAAATAATGTTTCTTTATATTTTCAGTGGAATATTGTCTTTATTTAGGGCGGCTTTAGCCTAACCAATTATAAATGTCACTAGCAGTTAGCAAAGTAGCATGAGTGAAAAATAAGACGGGACGCAATTATTCCAGAACTGCAGCTTGTTGTTGGAACACGTATTTTCCTACTTCGGTCAACCAGTCCATTTTGAATTTGTGATAAAACTGTCGTCATTTGGCAAGGAAGGTAGCTTGTGTATCCCATCAGTTAGATACGTTTTTATAGGCATTTATTTATGTATGCCTAACGGGAGCCTGGGTGCGCACTCAGCATGCGTGTGTAACCCGCAATTGAGTGAATGAGATGCGGTGGGCGAAGGGAATTCAGGGAGAAGAACTATGTGATGCTTGGCTTGGTTTATGTTTTCTTGTGCCCCGCACAAATGGAATACGAGTCAAAGCAAATGAACGTTGTCTTTGGGCAGACACAAAGCACATTCCACCAAATACTTTTACAGTATTTAAAAAAATATTTATCACTGGTTAAAGATGGAGCTTTGATGTCCGTTCGAGTACAACATTACTCAGGTCCATCTCTAATATGGGCTCAGCTGATTCCCTGCTACTGCTGGGTGAGGATTGTTTTGTAGCCTTTTATATTCCAGACCTGAGTGTGAAGGGGCTTTACTCTCGTTGGGGTGCAGGCAGCATAGGAAACTGATTTAGCTGTCAGTGGAAGCACACTGTAGTGTTGCTTATATAGCACCCAGCTTGACAACATAAGCATGTGTAGCACATAGGAAATCAGACCAAAACTGTGGTTAATTCACTGCTACGGGCGTGTTTGGCGTGATTATCAAGGCTACCTGGGAATTTTTTAAACATTTGTCCTAGGCTCAGTGTGAGACAGCTTCTCTCAATGAATAATTAAATGTATCTCAGCAGTCCCCCATCACTGGAATACTCTGGCTAATGAACAGGCATCATCCAGGCTTCACAGACACACACACACATTCACACGTACACACACACACACACACACACTGATAGACACACACACACACTGGGTGACTGCAGAACTATATTTACATTCTGTAGCAGAGATCCAGCCTTGTTAGTGGACATCCCACTACAGTTATTACTGGCACTTTAATTATTAGCGGCTTCAAATTTACAGAAAATCAGGGTTTTTGAATTATCCCACAGGAAAAGTATATGTAGAAGATGAATGTATTTGTTCAATGAGCTTACAGAGTCTGGAAATAGACATTACCAGCAAAATATGAGGGGGGGGGCATCATCCAGGCTTCACAGACACACACACACATTCACACGTACACACACACACACACACACACACACTGATAGACACAGAGGGAAGGAGGAGGGGAGAGAGGAGAGAGGGAAGGAGGAGGGGAGAGAGGAGAGGGGATGGGAGAACAGGGAAGGGGTGGGGAAGAGAGGGGGAAAGAAGGGAGGGGCGGCGAGGGGAGGTGAGGGGAAGGGTGGAGAAGGGGAGAGGGTAAACAAAGAGGAGAGGGTGAACATATAGGACAGGAGGAGAGAGAAGAGGAGACATTGGAAAAGACAGGTGAGAAGAGGGTATAGTATGTCTGATATGTTGTCTGCCTGCTCCACAATAAGCCCCTCTCAGCCCCAGCAGGCAGGCAGGCAGGCGGGCAGATAGACAGACAATGCTGAAACATGCATGAGTCATTTCCCTGGAGTGGAGCTAGAGACACAGTTTCTGTTTATTTATTAAATTACGTAAAGCAGCTTTAAGGGATTAAAAAGCTTCATGTTTTCCTTTGTTTCTGCTAACCACCTTTCTAATACAGCTTTAACCGGCCAGGTGGATCTCAAAGAAGGATGGTTGACTCTCATAAAGAGAAGCACTAATCCCATTTACAGCTCTTGTTAGACAGGCTCTACTGTAACAGGTAGGTAGGGAGAGGGGAGAAAGACAGGGTTATGTAACTGAGTTTACACAACACTGCCTGGTGGTCTGTGCCCCATAAGACTGTGATAGCCCACTGAGCTAAAGCCTATAGGCATTACCACAGAAACTAACACTCACTCTTGACTTTTTCCTACTAGCACTGACTTTGCTGATAGCTACTTTATTGAACAAAAATGTACTTAATATGACTTTGATATTTGGTTGTCTCACCAAGAATACATTAACTAAATTGCTCTGGATAAGAGCGACTAAATTACTCAAATGTAAATGTCTAACATAAGTATTTCAGTCTCAGGCAAGGCTACTCATCATGTGAGCATGGTTCCCTGAACCACCTTGGTAACACTGTACAGTGAAGAAACACCATCATTCCCTGGTTCCCTATGGAGACGTCGGCCTGCCTGTAATTGAGGGGAAGTTATTGTTAGGGTTGAATATTTTCCCTGTATTTTACAAATGTTCCATCCTGAGAATAAATCACTTTTCTCCCGGGTAACCTGGTATTTCCCCCCAAAACGGAAGAGTCATTCAAAAGCATTAGAAAACATATCTGTCTGGGTTTTATTAGGGCTTTGATCAGCATGAAAACTCAAACCTGATGTTACCTGAGTCTGATGATCCATATCTTAAATACATATTATGATCCCAAACCCCAAAAAGCCCAAATGATTGTGCGATTATCCGATACATAGAATATAGTTGATGACAGGGATCATCAACTATATTCAGCCACGGACGGACGATGGGCTGAGTGGATGGTCGGAGGGCCGGAACATAATTACAAATCATTTGTAGACTGCAAATTGACTGCAAGAAGCAGATATGATATTTGACTGAAACATAATAATTTCTCAAACCTTGCTCACTAGGTAGCCTAGTGGTTAAGAGCGTTGGGCCAGTAACCGAAAGGCTGCTGTTTTTTAATGATAAAAAAAAAATCAAATTCGGGCCGAGGACCGCCAATTGGGGAACCCTGGCCTATACGGTATAGGCTACAACACATTACGCACGACAGAAAAACACAAAGCCCATAGATGCATCTATGCTCTCTTGGGTAAATAAATGAAACAAGCTCCAGTAGCCTAACCTTTCTGAGTGTGGACTGTAGTCTATTACTCTACTGTATTAAACTGTATTACATGGACTCGTTCAAACCATGAAGCTGGAAGAAAACGTGATGCTGGTGCAGGACATGCAGCATACAACGTTACAATTATAGGCTAGCAAATGTTATTTTAATTTTGAAATATAATACATTTTTTGTTCTTGTAATTAGTAGGCTACATAGGCTACCTTTCATTCTATTTCCCCTAATGTTGTGCGACATGCGTATTAACCTACCTCCTCTTTCTCTCTCTATTGTTGCTTCATTCCTTTCAACAGTTAAATGAAATACGTTTTGTTGTCCTTATCTTCATCATTGTAATGACATGCTTGAGTTCTATTGACTGTGACTTCTATTGGCTGCTCTATTTAACATTAAGCAAACAAGAGCTTGCATCCCTCTTCGAATAGTCTATTAGTATAAAGCGCGAACTACTGCTTTTAATCAGGGCAAGGTGACTGGTAACATGACGGAATATAAACAGTGCAGCTATTCCCTCCGCAAGGCTATCAAACAAGCTAAGCGTCAGTACAGAGACAAAGTAGAATCTCAATTCAACGGCTCAGACACAAGAGGCATGTGGCAGGGTCTACAGTCAATCACGGACTACAAGAAGAAATCCAGCCCAGTCACGGACCAGGATGTCTTGCTCCCAGGCAGACTAAATAACTTTTTTGCCCGCTTTGAGGACAATACAGTGCCACTGACACGGCCTGCAACGAAAACATGCGGACTCTCCTTCACTGCAGCCGAGGTGAGTAAGACATTTAAACATGTTAACCCTCGCAAGGCTGCAGGCCCAGACGGCATCCCCAGCCGCGCCCTCAGAGCATGCGCAGACCAGCTGGCCGGTGTGTTTACGGACATATTCAATCAATCCCTATACCAGTCTGCTGTTCCCACATGCTTCAAGAGGGCCACCATGGTTCCTGTTCCCAAGAAAGCTAAGGTAACTGAGCTAAACGACTACCGCCCCGTAGCACTCACTTCCGTCATCATGAAGTGCTTTGAGAGACAAGGACCATATCACCTCCACCCTACCTGACACCCTAGACCCACTCCAATTTGCTTACCGCCCAAATAGGTCCACAGACGATGCAATCTCAACCACACTGCACACTGCCCTAACCCATCTGGACAAGAGGAATACCTATGTGAGAATGCTGTTCATCGACTACAGCTCGGCATTCAACACCATAGTACCCTCCAAGCTCGTCATCAAGCTCGAGACCCTGGGTCTCGACCCCGCCCTGTGCAACTGGGTACTGGACTTCCTGACGTGCCGCCCCCAGGTGGTGAGGGTAGGCAACAGCATCTCCACCCCACTGATCCTCAACACTGGGGCCCCACAAGCGTGCGTTCTGAGCCCTCTCCTGTACTCCATGTTCACCCACGACTGCGTGGCCACGCACGCCTCCAACTCAATCATCAAGTTTGCGGACGACACAACAGTGGTAGGCTTGATTACCAACAACGACGAGACGGCCTACAGGGAGGAGGTGAGGGCCTTCGGAGTGTGGTGTCAGGAAAATAACCTCACACTCAACGTCAACAAAACTAAGGAGATGATTGTGGACTTCAGGAAACAGCAGAGGGAACACCCCCCTATCCACATCGATGGAACAGTAGTGGAGAGGGTAGCAAGTTTTAAGTTCCTCGGCATACACATCACAGACAAACTGAATTGGTCCACTCACACAGACAGCATCGTGAAGAAGGCGCAGCAGCGCCTCTTCAACCTCAGGAGGCTGAAGAAATTCGGCTTATCACCAAAAGCACTCACAAACTTCTACAGATGCACAATCGAGAGCATCCTGGCGGGCTGTATCACCGCCTGGTACGGCAACTGCTCCGCCCACAACCGTAAGGCTCTCCAGAGGGTAGTGAGGTCTGCACAACGCATCACCGGGGGCAAACTACCTGCCCTCCAGGACACCTACACCACCCGATGTTACAGGAAGGCCATAAAGATCATCAAGGACATCAACCACCCGAGCCACTGCCTGTTCACCCCGCTATCATCCAGAAGGCGAGGTCAGTACAGGTGCATCAAAGCTGGGACCGAGAGACTGAAAAACAGCTTCTATCTCAAGGCCATCAGACTGTTAAACAGCCACCACTAACATTGAGTGGCTGCTGCCAACACACTGACACTGACACTGACTCAACTCCAGCCACTTTAATAATGGGAATTGATGGGAAATGATGTAAATATATCACTAGCCACTTTAAACAATGCTACCTTATATAATGTTACTTACCCTACATTATTCATCTCATATGCATACGTATATACTGTACTCTATATCATCGACTGCATCCTTATGTAATACATGTATCACTAGCCACTTTAACTATGCCACTTTTGTTTACTTACTCATCTCATATGTATATACTGTACTCGATACCATCTACTGTATCTTGCCTATGCTACTCTGTACCATCACTCATTCATATATCCTTATGTACATATTCTTTATCCCCTTACACTGTGTATAAGACAGTAGTTTTGGAATTGTTAGTTAGACTACTTGTTGGTTATTACTGCATTGTCGGAACTAGAAGCAGAAGCATTTCGCTACACTCGCATTAACATCTGCTAACCATGTGTATGTGACAAATAAAATTTGATTTGATTTGATATAAGAAATGCTTTAAAAAATGTTAAGCAAGCTATTCTAGTCTAGCTTTTCCTGGGACAGCAAGAGCTAAGGGGTGTTTTTTTAAGGAGAGAGGCCATCTGACAGAGGCTATAAGTTAGAAGCTTATGCATAACCCATCATTTATTTGCTAAATATAACACTTACTGCATTGAATTTATTACCTACATGAGGCAGGCTAGGGACATCTACACAAAACAAAAATATAAACGCAACATCCAACAATTACAAAGAAGTTACAGTTCATATGAGGAAATCAGTCAATTGAAATAAATTCATTAGGCCCTAATCTATGGATTTAATATAACTGGGAATACAGATATGCATCTGTTGGTCACATATGCCTTTAAAAAAAGGTAGAGGCATGGATCAGAAAACCAGTCAGTATCTGGTATGACCACCATTTGCTTCATGCAGCACGACATCTCCTTCACATAGAGTTGATCCGGCTGTTGATTGTGGCTTGTGGAAGTTTGTCTCACTCCTCTTCAATGGCTGTGCAAAGTTGCTGGATATTAGCGGTGAACTGGAACACCCTGTCATACACATCAATCCAGAGCATCCTAAACATGCCTCTCTGTGCATTCAAATTGACATCGATAAAATGCAATTGTGTTAGTTGTTCGTAGCTTATGCCTGCCCATACCACTCTGCCACCATGGGGCACTCTGTTCATACCAGCAAACCGGTCGCCCACATGACACCATACACGCTGTCTACCATCTGCCCGATACAAACGGATTCAACCGATACAAACGGATTCACGGATTCAACCGTGAATAGCACACGTCTCCAGGGTGCCAGTGATCATCGAAGGTGAGCATTTGCCCACTAAAGTCGGTTACGACCCCGAACTGCAGTCAGGTCAAGACCCTGGTGAGGACGACGAGCATGCAGATTAGCTGGTTTGATTGCTGACAGAAATTCTTTGATTGTGCAAACCCAGAGTTTCATCAGCTGTTTGGATGAATGGTCTCAGACGATCCCGCAGATGAAGAAGCCGAATGTGGAGGTACTGGGCTGGGGTGGTTACACGAGGTCTGCGGTTGTAAGGCCGATTGGACGTACTGCCAAATTCTCTTAAATGACGTGGAGTGGCTTATGTTAGAGAAATGAACATTCAATTCTCTGGCAACAGCTCTGGTGGACATTCCTGCAGTCAGCATGCCAATTGCAATCTCCATCAAAACTTGAGACATATGTGGCATTGTGTTGTGTGACAAAACTGCACATTTTAGAGTGGCCTTTTATTGTTCACAACCCAAGGTGAACCTGTACATAAATGTTCAACTATGTTATACAGTACCAGTCAAACGTTTGCACACACCTACTCATTCAAGGGTTTTTCTTAATTTTTTCTATTTTCTACATTGTAGAATAATAGTGAAGATATCAAAACTATGAAATAACATATATGGAATCATAAAGTAACCAAAAAAGTGTTAAACAAATCAAACTATGTTTTATATTTGTGATTCTTCAAAGTAGCCACTCTTTGCCTTAATGACAGCTTTTCACACTCTTGGCATTCTCTCAACCAGCTTCATGAGGTAGTCACCTGGAATGCATTTGAATTAAAAGGTGTGCCTTGTTAAAAGTTAATTTGTGGAATTTCTTTGCTTCTTAATGTGTTTGAGACAATCAGTTGTGTTGTGACAAGGTAGGGGTGGTATACAGAAGACAGCCCTATTTGGTAAAAGACCAAGTCCATATTATGGCAAGAACAGCTCAAGTAAGCAAAGAGAAACAACAGTCCATCATTACTTTAAGACATGAAGACCAGTCGATTCGGAAAATAGTTTCTTCAAATGCAGTCGCAAAAACCATCAAGCACTATGATGAAAGTGGCTCTCATGAGGACCACTACAGGAAAGGACCCATAGTTGGCTCTGCTGCAGAGGGTAACTTCATTAGAGTTAACAGCCTCAGAAATTGCCACCCCAAAAAATGCTTCACAGAGTTCAAGTAACAGACGCACCTCAACATCAACTGTTCAGAGGAGGTTGCGTGAATTCAGGCCTTCATGGTCGAATTGCTGAAAAGAAACCACTACTAAAGGACATCAAAATTGTAGAAGAGACTTGCTTCCGCCAAGAAACATGAGCAATGGGCATTATACCCGGTGGAAATCTGTCCTTTGATCTGATGACTCCAAATTTGAGATTTGTGGTTGCAACCGCCGTGTCTTTGTGAGACACAGAGTAGGTTAACGGAGTAGGTGAATGCATGTGTGGTTTTTATTTTTTAAATTTTAATTTCACCTTTATTTAACCGGGTAGGCTAGTTGAGAACAAGTTCTCATTTGCAACTGTGACCTGGCCAAGATAAAGCGTAGCAATTCGACACATACAACAACACAGAGTTACACATGGAATAAACAAAACATACAGTCAATAATACAGTAGAACAAAAGAAAACAAAAAGTCTATATACAGTGAGTGCAAATGAGGTAAGTTAAGGAAATAAATAGGCCATGGTGGCGAAGTAATTACAATATAGCAATTAAACACTGGAATGGTTCCCACCATGAAGCATGGAGGAGGAGCTGTGATTGTGTGGGGGTGCTTTGCGGGTGACACTGTCAGTGATTTATTTAGAATTCAAGGCACACTTAACCAGCATGGCTACCACAGCATTCTGCTGCGATACACCATCCCATCTGGTTTGCGCTTAGTGGGACTATCATTTGTTTTTCAACAGGACAATGACCCAACACACCTCCAGGCTGTGTAAAGGCTATTTGACCAAGAAGGAGAGTGATGGAGTGCTGCAATAGATGACCTGGCCTCCACAATCACCTGACCTCAACTCAATTGAGATGGTTTGGGATGAGTTGGACCGCAGAGTGAAGGAAAAGCAGCCAACAAGTGCTCAGCATATGTGGGAACTCCTTCAAGACTGTTGGAAAAGCATTCCAGGTGAAGCTGGTTGGGAGAATGCCAAGAGTGTGGAAAGCTTTCATCAAGGGTGGCTCCTTTGAAGAATCTCAAATATATTTTGATTTGTTTTAACACTTTTTTTTGTTACAACATGATTCCATATGTGTTATTTCATAGTTTATGTATTCTATTATTCTACAATGTAGAAAATAGTCAAAATAAAGTTATAAAAAAACGTTTGACTAGTAATGTATGTTGAACAGGATTAGGCCTATCTATTTTGGATGCAATTTGAATGGTATTCATGGAGAGATAATAGTAACGATATTTGGGTGATAGGCTGTTTTAAAACTCTGCAGCTGCAATTTAAAAAATGCATCTTTACAATAAAAAAAAAGGTGACCCCCGAAAGTGTCACGGCTGTCGAAAGAAGCGGACCAAGGTGCAGCGTGGTGCGCATACATTTTCCTTTAATTATAAAAATGACGCCAACAAAACAACAAACGCAAACGCAAAAACAACCCTGAAGCTTACAGGGCACAATGCCTCAAACAAAGTTAACTACCCACAAACACAGGTGGGAAAAAGGGCTGCCTAAGTATGGTTCCCAATCAGAGACAACGATAGACAGCTGTCCCTGATTGAGAACCATACCCGGCCAAAACAAAGAAATACAAAAACATAGAAAATGGAACATAGAATGCCCACCCAAATCACACCCTGATCAAACCAAAATAGAGACATAAAAAGGCTCTCTAAGGTCAGGGCGTGACAGAAACCCAGATGGAGATGTATTAATTAGACACGCATTCAGTCCTTCTATTATTGTAGCGTAGGCTATGCTGCAGAAAATGTAGTCCTAATTTTCACAGGAAATAAGTTTCCATGATGAGATGATACATGCATTGCGAACTGCGCTCCATGCTGAGATGCTGAGTGTTGATGATTGATCATTCAGATAGCAGAGTAGGCCATGGTCCCAGAGAAGCCAGATTTGGACATTGCATATAATTTAACAGTTCCATTTAACGTCATGCTGTTCATGGGAATTATTTATTATAATTTACCGGTTTCTCACATTTATTTATCCAGGGAAAGGGGACTGGGTTTGGGACTGTTCCTGCTATTTTCCATTTTCTGCATGTTTTCAGTGGCCTTCCCTTTCATCAGCCAGCCAGACAGACTCCCCAGTGTTACAGACAGTGTTATTATGCTGTGTAGTGATGATGCGACATGATAATACCCAGCCGGGTTATTGTGGTATTGTGTTCCAACACAACACTGAGTAATCTGGATAAAGCCCTGAACAAATCAGTGTGTGTGTGTCTGAACACACACACAATACATAGCAGAATGTCCATTTGGGAACGTTTAGAGGATTTATCTGCATGTGGAGACAGTCAGCGTGCCCGTGGTGGGGAGAAGGTTAGTCTGTGAGAGGGACGATCACACACAGACACACTACGCCTTCACAACTCTTCTCACTGCCGAGTCTTAATCTACCATTACAATATTTCATCAGGGTCATTCATTACAATTACTTTACCGTGGACTTATCTCCAAGCCGTCTTCTCCATGCCATTACCAGCTGAAGGAGAGAGAATGAGAGGGTATGGGTATTATTCCATGCCTTAGATAAACGTACTGAGGTAGCATATCTGAGTTGAATTGATGGCTGGTTTTGCTGCTGCCCCCTACGGAGATGGAAGATAAAATGTTAGGAATTATTTAGCGTGTTACTGGCTTCATCTGACCTTTGCCTGTGAGTGTGTGCGTGGTAGGTGTGTGTGTGTGGTGTTTGTGCACGGTGTGTGTGCACGGTGTGCGCGCGTTGTGTATGTGACCTCTGCCATAAGCAGCTCTAAGCTGAGCCACGGGAAGACTTAATTGGCTCATTTCTTGTCAGGGACTCACCGGGCCAGGTCCTAATACACTCACCTACTGTACCACCACACTGATGGCAAGCGCTGCCTGTGTGTGTGTGTGTGTGTGTGTGTGTGTGTGTGTGTGTGTGTGTGTGTGTGTGTGTGTGTGTGTGTGTGTGTGTGTGTGTGTCAGGCAGCGGGACAGGCTCTGACAGGGTTTTGGCAGTATCACTGTGGCGGTAGTGAGAGGAATATGTAGATTCTATGAGGAATGGAGGGAGGAACGGAGGGAGGAATGGAGAGATGCAAATGGAGGAGAGGAAAAAATACTTTATTCAGGACGGGGGCAGAGGAGGTGAATGATGCCCTTCCTCCACATCCCCTTCTCTTCCTCTTCCAAATCAAATCAAATCAAATGTATTTATATAGCCCTTCGTACATCAGCTGATATCTCAAAGTGCTGTACAGAAACCCAGCCTAAAACCCTAAACAGCAAGCAATGCAGGTGTAGAAGCATGGTGGCTAGGAAAAACTCCCTAGAAAGGCCAAAAAACTAGGAAGAAACCTAGAGAGGAACCAGGCTATGTGGGGTGGCCAGTCCTCTTCTGGCTGTGCCAGGTGGAGATTATAAGAGAACATGGCCAAGATGTTCAAATGTTCATAAATGACCAGCATGGTCAAATAATAATAATCACAGGCAGAACAGTTGAAACTGGAGCAGCAGCAGGGCCAGGTGGACTGGGGACAGCAAGGAGTCATCATGCCAGGTAGTCCTGAGGCATGGTCCTATGGCTCAGGTCCTCCGAGAAAGAGAAAGAAAGAGAGAAAGAGAGAATTAGAGAGAGCATACTTAAATTCACACAGGACACCGGATAGGACAGGAGTAGTACTCCAGATATAACAAACTGAACCTAGCCCCCCGACACATAAACTACTGCAGCATAAGGCTGAGACAGGAGGGGTCAGGAGACACTGTGGTCCCATCCAATGATAGCCCCGGACAGGATCAAACAGGAAGGATATAACCCCACCCACTTTGCCAAAGCACAGCCCCCACACCACTAGAGGGATATCTTCAACCACCAACTTACCATCCTGAGACAAGGCCGAGTATAGCCCACAAAGATCTCTGCCACGGCACAACCCAAGGGGTGGCGCCAACCCAGACAGGAAGATCACATCAGTGACTCATCCCACTCAAGTGACACACCCCTCCTAGGGACGGCATGAAAGAGCACCAGTAAGCCAGTGACTCAGCCCCTGTAATAGGGTTAGAGGCAGAGAATCCCAGTGGAAAGAGGGGAACCGGCCAGGCAGAGACAGCAAGGACGGTTCGTTGCTCCAGAGCCTTTCCGTTCACCTTCACACTCTTCCTCCTACATTTCCCTTCTCCTTCTCCAGCGCCCCTCTCCACCCCTCCACCACCATTCTCTCCCCCCATCATTGACGTCAGTACTGGAGAGGAGATGGGAAGGTAATCAGCACTGGGTGTTCAAGTTCTCTCCTGGGTGACAGAGCCCTCAGCCTAGCGGGGACACACACACTGGATATGGCATCCTGTTCTAAATGCATAGCCATTCAGGGTCGCAGGCAGAGATGGTGTGTGTGTGTGTGTGTGTGTGTGTGTGTGTGTGTGTGTGTGTGTGTGTGTGTGTGTGTGTGTGTGTGTGTGTGTGTGTGTGTGTGTGTGTGTGTGTGTGTGTGTGTGTGTCCGTGTGTGTGTGTCCGTGTGTGTGTGTCCGTGTGTGTGTGTCCGTGTGTGTGTGTGTGTGTCCTGCTGGAAAAAGGCTAACAGGGTGTCTGGCTGCTGTTCCACTGTTAGTCTGCAGCTCTAAACACAGCTCAGCTCTGAGGAGACACTGCTAGCTGAGATAGGCCAAAGGGCCATGCTCTGGAGGTCTTTGAGTGAGTGTTGTTACTCACCCACACTGTACTGACAGCAATAAAAAGCCATTTCAGAATGATGTTTTACTGCTGTAGTAAGTGCATGTAAGACAATCGAGAAAAACGGTGTATTACCTTATTGTAAAGATATTATTCTGATATTTTCACTGAGCCCTTCATCTTCCCATATAAACCAATAACCTCTCCTCTCCTATGAGTTGATTGTTATTCCTGTCCTCTCCATCTCTCCGCCTCCGCCCCTCCATTGTCCATCTCCACCTAACCAGTCTGACCTTCTGACATCTGTCTGATCATCAGCACGACAACGGCTGGCCAGGCGTCATCCATCTATCTCCACCATCCCATAAATCTCCTCTCCATCCAGCCCAACAATCAATGAGATCCCATTAACATACTGTACTGAGGCTGAAGGGCGTCTCACAGACAGGATATAAAACATCGACATGATCAATATTTACATGTAGCTGCATGGATGTACAGTAGCAGAGATTTTAAATGCTCCTCGGAAATGTCTCATGAATTGAATTGGAGCACATCTCAACTAGTTCCCTGCCTCTATGACCACTATGCATACTTTGTACCAGAGAAATGCTTGGGGGCATATAGAAAGCAGCTCTCCACCCCAGAATTCAATGTGAATATGAGTTTTGCTCTGTTTGGGGCTGGGAATGGATAGCTCCTGTTCTGTTCCTGCCACATGGTTAATGGGATGGCAGGAGGAGAAGATTGATAGAGCCTTCCCTCCCAGGGCTAATGCCCCCTGAACACATGTCTCCTCTGAGCCCCTCTGACACCACCCTCGTTTTAACTCTGTTAACCTCCCTCTACACCACACACACTGTGAACCTTCATTTCCCTCCTTTCAATCCCTCTTTCACTCTCTCTTTCCATCTCTCTCCATCGCAATCTCAATCAATCTCGCTCTCGCTCTCTCTCTCTCTCTCTCTCTTTCTCTCTCTCTCTCTCTCTCACTCCTCTGTCACTCTCCTCCCTCTCTCACTTCGTCTGTGATGTAAAGGCAGTGTTTCTGTGCTGTGAGGATATAGGAGATCACTGGGCTGGAGATGATCTCTTCACCCGAAACATTATTCTGCTCCTAGGAGACGAGGGAAAACTGGAGATTCTAGCCTGTTATTAAAGCATATATGTTGTCTTTTAATTATTCCCATCTTTCTCTCAATTTCAATTCTCTCTCCCTCTCTCTACTCTCTCTCTCTCTTCTTTAATTGATCTCAGTGGTCTGTAGACAGGTCATTCTATTGTGTCCTGCTACTTTTTCCAGTAAGGACAGTTTAGCCAGGGCAGACTGCAGTCAGATGGTCTGTTCTGTTCTGTTCTGCTGGAAATGTCAGAACCAGGCTGTTACTGAGAGAGAGACACACAGTCCTGTGGGACGGTACAGGATAGAAGGAGACACACATATACAGACAAACAGACAGACACAGGGATGGCAGACAGAAACATACACACATTTAGACATGGCTGCTCCTCTCTACCCCTCTCTCTCCCTCTCTCTACTGCTCTCTCCCTCTCTACTGCACTCTCCCTCTCTCTCCCTCTCTCTACCGCTCTCTCCCTCTCTCTCCCTCTCTCTA
Source organism: Oncorhynchus kisutch (assembly GCF_002021735.2). NCBI lineage: Eukaryota > Metazoa > Chordata > Actinopteri > Salmoniformes > Salmonidae > Oncorhynchus > Oncorhynchus kisutch. The sequence continues at coordinate 58,388,350 of NC_034175.2, read as the reverse complement.
CCGCTCTCTCCCTCTCTCTCCCTCTCTCTACCGCTCTCTCCCTCTCTCTCCCTCTCTACTGCACTCTCCCTCTCTCTCCCTCTCTCTACCGCTCTCTCCCTCTCTCTCCCTCTCTCTACCGCTCTCTCCCTCTCTCTCCCGCTCTCTACCGCTCTCTCCCTCTCTCTCCCTCTCTCTCTCTCTACCGCTCTCTCCCTCTCTCTCCCTCTCTACTGCACTCTCCCTCTCTCTCCCTCTCTCTACCGCTCTCTCCCTCTCTCTCCCTCTCTCTACCGCTCTCTCCCTCTCTCTCCCTCTCTCTACCGCTCTCTCCCTCTCTCTCCCTCTCTCTACCGCTCTCTCCCTCTCTCTCCCTCTCTCTACCGCTCTTTCCCTCTCTCTCCCTCTCTCCCCCTCTCTCCCTCTCTCTAATTCTCTCTCCCTCTCTCTCGCTCTCTCCCTCTCTCTCCCTCTCTCTCGCTCTCTCCCTCTCTCTCCCTCTCTCTCCCTCTCTCTCCCTTTCTCTCCCTGTCCCTCCCTCTCTCTCCCTCTCTCTCCCTCTCTGTACCTCTCTCTCGCTCTCTCCTTCTCTCGCTACCGCTCTCTCCCTCTCTCTCCTTCTCTCTACCACTCTCTCCCTCTTTCTCCCTCTTTCTCCCTCTCTCTACCGCTCTCTCTCTCCCTCTCCCTCTCTCTCCCTGTCCCTCTCTCTCGCTGTCCCTCTCTCTCCCTGTCCCTCTCTCCTCCCTCTGTCCTCTTTCTGACAACTGAGTGCAACAGACTGTGAAAACAGCAGCAGCAGTCTGTCTTTCTGTCTGTCTGTCTGTCTGTCTGTCTGTCTGTCTGTCTGTCTGTCTGTCTGTCTGTCTGTCTGTCTGTCTGTCTGTCTGTCTGTGTGATGCAGCTCCATGCCATGATGATGTCTCAACACCAGTGTTGTATATATTATGATGTCCCGGGGGTTTGTAGGTTCAGGAAATGACATATCTGATCAACATAAGATCAGTTGTATTGATATAGACTCACCTGACAGGGTGACCTGATGTAATCTATATGCTTGGCGACATCGTACAGTAATAGCCGACAGGCCCTGACACTTCTCAGTGTGTGTGTGTGTGTGGGTGTGTGTGTGGGTGTGGGTGTGGGGGGGTGTGTGTGGGTGTGGGTGTGTGTGTGGGTGGGTGTGTGTGGGTGTGTGGGTGTGGGTGGGTGTGTGTGTGTGTGGGTGTGTGTGTGTGTGTGGGTGGGTGTGTGTGTGTGTGTGTGGGTGTGTGTGTGTGTGTGGACAGCACCGCTGCATACAGCCGTCACTCTGATCCTACATCAGTCAGAGCTGACTGCGCCACACATTGACATTCCAGACTGCTGCTGCCTCTCTGCCGGTCCTCCCTCCTCTCCTCTCCTCTTCAACCTCTTTCCCTCTTTTTCCCACGCAGAGATTGACTCAGCTTGGAAAAAAATAAAGGTCTCTCTTTGCTGTCTGCTTAGACAAGATCTTGTAAAGAGGAGAGAGAGAGGGGGGCACCAACATCTACCGTTCTGATAGGAAGAGAATTGTGTTGTTTATTTTTTTGTCATTTTTGCCCAAAAATAATAAAACAAATGTGAGAATGTGGCATTGACGTCATTAATAGCAACAAAGCCAAAATTCTATTTCACTAGGTAGCTAATGTGTGTTGCCAGATGTGTGTTGGTCCAAACCAAAGAAGCACTATGAATTTCGAAGACCTGAGTGTGGTTAAAAAGCCAGGTTGTTCAGCCGTATATGTACAAGCCTAGGAGGAAAGCCCCAGCAACGCAACGAGGTCATGATACCACAGAAACGGCACATAGTGACCCTACTGATGATTTGGTATGTAGCTATCTCGCTAGCCAGCTAGCTAACTGCCCAACCACCTGAATGTCAGCTATCTATGATGCCAAATATATGTTCAGGTTTGTTTATTTTTAGCTACTTCGTAGCACAAATATGTTTGCCTATGATTGTAAAGCTATCCATTTGGCCATTATGACAAAGTGTATTATCATCTAGCTGGCCTCCAACATTGTAACGTCATTCACATGCTGCGTTTTGGCCGATGTCAAAATCTAACAGTGATCATGTTCAAACAGGTGCTCATGTGTCCATCACCCTCCATGTAGATGTTGCAGACTGCATAACCTTTGCAGCACTTACAGTCTGCAACTACTACTTGGAGGTTGTGCAGGGGTGTATCACAGAGCACCCAGGGTTTGTGGCCAACTGTGTTTATGAGTTGGTGCACTCTGTTGGTGCCCTTTGATGGGCCAAGAGAAACTCTAAACGAGTAAGCTTTTAGCAATTGGTAAACACATATTTATTTCCCCTAGCTTGATGCTACAGTTGCAATATAATGTGCTTTCTGGGACCGAGGAGTTTATTCTGTTTCAGTACCTTTAGATATCTTGCGTACAGGTGGTTTGTGTACACTGTTTGGTGCAGGTTAGGGTGAGGAATCCGAAGAGTCATACCAGCCTGCATTGTGCTGGCAATCAGGGGTATCTTTCTCTGGGAAACCGGTGTATATACAGGATATGTTTATAGTGAATATTGAATACCAATACATATAATAGAGGTCGACCGATTAATCGGAATGGACGATTAATTAGGGCCGATTTGAAGTTTTCATAATAATCGGTAATCGGCCATTTTGGACACCGATTATGGCCGATTACATTGCACTCCACGAGGAGGCTGCGTGGCAAGCTGCCTACCTGTTACGGTGATGTAGCAAGGAGCCTTACTCAGTTAAACCAGCTCTGTCAGGAGGAATGGGACAAAATTCACCCAACTTATTGTTGGAAGCTTGAGGAAGGCTACCCGAAACGTTAAACAATTTATAGGCAATGCTACTAAATACTAATTGAGTGTATGTAAACTTCTGACCCACTGGGAATGTGATGAAAGAAATAAAAGCTGAATTAAATCATTCTCTCTACTATTATTCTGACATTTCACATTCTTAAAATAAAGTGGTGATCTAACTGACCTAAAACAGGGGATTTTTTACTGGGATTAAATGTCAGGAATTGTGAAAAACTGAGTTTAAATGTATTTGGCTAAGGTGTATGTAAACTTCCTACTTCAACTGTACTTCCACTGATTTTTTGTAGTTGTGCTAACGAAGCTAGCAAGTCAAGTTCATTTGACCAACTCCTGAGTGGAGAGGACAAGTATTTGTTTGTCAGAAAAACCAGACTAGTAGTTGTTTCAATATACCAAAGTCTGTTACCAGGCTGCCTTAAAATGTTAAGTTATGTCAACTTCCGGTTTCAGTTGAAACATCTATTTTGAAAATTTGACATTTCAGAACTGACTAAAAGCCCATTTATGTTTGATGTGGTCGGAGGCTTCGTATGGAGGGTGAGATGCAATTGTGGAGCCTCCAGAGGCATGCAGAGGCCAAATAAAGCTCCGTACCGCATTGCCGTGTGTCTCTGAAATGTTGATGTTAACAATGTGGAGGGCTCCGTGTATCTCCGCATTGACATGACATGATTGGTTGATGGTAGGTGGGGGCGGGAGGTCCTGTATAAACACAAACTCACTTTCTTGACAACTTCCTGCACAACAGCTCTGCTCCACGAAGCGGCAAAATAATTTTTGCTCTGACTTCTGTGGAGACTGCATCGCAGTAAATTCTGTATGGCCACTGCAGACCTCGGATTAGGCTCACATCTGTCTCTTGGTCACGTGTGATGTTTTTCACCAGTTTCAAAACTGGAATTGTACTCAGTAATGTTAACCAACCCAACAGACCACTTAACTCAAATCAAATCAAATCAAATGTATTTGTCACATACACATGGTTAGCAGATGTTAATGTGAGTGTAGCAAAATGCTTGTGCTTCTAGTTCCGACAATGCAGTAATAACCAACGAGTAATCTAACCTAACAATTCAAAAACTACTACCTTATACACACAAGTGTAAAGGGATAAAGAATATGTACATAAAGATATGTGAATGAGTGATGGTACAGAACGGCATAGGCAAGATGCAGTAGATGGTATCGAGTACAGTATATACATATGAGATGAGTAATGTAGGGTATGTAAACAAAGTGGCATAGTTTAAAGTGGCTAGTGATACCTTTATTACATAAAGATGCAGTAGATGATATAGAGTACAGTTGATACATATACATATGAGATGAGTAATGTAGGGTATGTAGACATTATATTAAGTAGCATTGTTTAAAGTGGCTAGTGATATATTTTACATACATTTCCATAAATTCCCATTATTAAAGTGGCTGGAGTTGAGTCAGTGTGTTGGCAGCAGCCACTCAATGTTAGTGGTGGCTGTTTAACAGTCTGATGGCCTTGAGATAGAAACTGTTTTTCAGTCTCTCGGTCCCTGCTTTGATGCACCTGTACTGACCTCGCCTTCTGGATGATAGCGGTGTGAACAGGCAGTGGCTCGGGTGGTTGTTGTCCTTGATGATCTTTATGGCCTTCCTGTGACATCGGGAGGTGTAGGTGTCCTGGAGGGCAGGTAGTTTGCCCTCGGTGATGCGTTGTGCAGACCTCACTACCCTCTGGAGAGCCTTACGGTTGTGGGAGGAGCAGTTGCCGTACCAGGTGGTGATACAGCCCGACAGGATGCTCTCGATTGTGCATCTGTAGAAGTTTGTGAGTGCTTTTGGTGACAAGCCGAATTTCTTCAGCATCCTGAGGTTGAAGAGGCGCTGCTGCGCCTTCTTTACCATGCTGTCTGTGTGGGTGGACCAATTCAGTTTGTCTGTGATGTGTACGCCGAGGAACTTAAAACTTACTACCCTCTCCACTACTGTCCCATCAATGTGGATAGGGGGGTTCTCCCTCTGCTGTTTCCCGAAGTCCACAATCATCTCCTTAGTTTTGTTGATGTTGAGTGTGAGGTTATTTTCCTGACACCACACTCCGAGGGCCCTCACCTCCTCCCTAGGCCGTCTCGTCGTTGTTGGTAATCAAGCCTACCACTGTTGTGTCGTCCGCAAACTTGATGATTGAGTTGGAGGCGTGCATGGCCACACAGTCGTGGGTGAACAGAGAGTACAGGAGAGGGCTCAGAACGCACCCTTGTGGGGCCCCAATGTTGAGGATCAGCGGGGTGGAGATGTTGTTTCCTACCCTCACCACCTGGGGGCGGCCCGTCAGGAAGTCCAGTACCCAGTTGCACAGGGTGGGGTCGAGACCCAGGGTCTCAAGCTTGACGACAAGTTTGGAGGATACTATGGAGTTAAATGCTGAGCTGTAGTCATTGAACAGCATTCTCACATAGGTATTCCTCTTGTCCAGATGGGTTAGGTCAGTGTGGTTGAGATTCCATCGTCTGTGGACCTATTTGGGCGGTAAGCAAAATTGGATTGGGTCTAGGGTGTCAGGTAGGGTGGAGGTGATATGGTCCTTGACTAGTCTCTCAAAGCACTTCATGATGACGGAAGTGAGTGCTAGTCGTTTAGCTCAGTTACCTTAGCTTTCTTGGGAACAGGGACAATGGTGGCCCTCTTGAAGCATGTGGGAACAGCAGACTGGGATAAGGATTGATTGAATATGTCTGTAAACACACCAGCCAGCTGGTCTGCGCATGCTCTGAGGAGGCGGCTGGGGATGCCGTCTGGGCCTGCAGCCTTGCGAGGGTTAACATATTTTAATGTTTTACTCACATCGGCTTCAGTGAAGGAGAGTCCGCATGTTTTGGTTGCGGGCCATGTCAGTGGCACTGTATTGTCCTCAAAGCGGGCAAAAAAGTTATTTAGTCTGCCTGGGAGGAAGACATCCTGGTCCGTGATGGGGCTAGTTTTCTTTTTGTAATCCGTGATTGACTGTAGACCCTGCCACATACCTCTTGTGTTTGAGCCGTTGAATTGCGACTCTACTTTGTCTCTATACTGACGCTTAGCTTGTTTGATTGCCTTGCGGAGGGAATAGCTACACTGTTTGTTTTCGGTCATGTTTCCGGTCACCTTGCCCTGATTAAAAGCAATGGTTCGAGCTTTCAGTTTCACGCGAATGCTGCCATCAATCCACGGTTTCTGGTTTGGGAATGTTTTAATCGTTGCTATGGAAACGACATCTTCAATGCACTTTCTAATGAACTCGCTCACCGAATCAGCGTATTTGTCAATGTTGTTGTTGGACGCAGTGCGGAGCATATCCCAGTCCACGTGATGGAAGCAGTCTTGGAGCGTGGAATCAGATTGGTCGGACCAGCGTTGAACAGACCTGAGCGCGGGAGCTTCTTGTTTTAGTTTCTGTCTGTAGGCAGGGAGCAACAAAATGGAATCGTGGTCAGCTTTTCCGAAAGGAGGGCGGGGGAGGGCCTTATATGCGTCGTGGAAGTTTGAATAGCAATGATCCAAGGTTTTACCAGCCCTGGTTGCGCAATCGATATGCTGATACAATTTAGGGAGTCTTGTTTTCAGATTAGCCTTGTTAAAATCCCCAGCTACAATGAATGCAGCCTCAGGATATGTGGTTTCCAGTTTGCAAAGAGTCAAATAAAGTTCGTTCAGAGCCATCGATGTGTCTGCTTGGGGGGGAATATATACGGCTGTGATTATAATCGAAGAGAATTCGCAACGAGATAATGCGGTCGACATTTGATTGTGAGGAATTCTAAATCAGGTGAACAGAAGGACTAGAGTTCCTGTATGTTGTTGTGACCACACCACGTCTCGTTAACCATAAGGCATACGCCCCCGCCCCTCTTCTTACCAGAAAGATGTTTGTTTCTGTCGGCGCGATGCGTGAAGAAACCAGCTGGCTGCACCGATTCTGTTAGCGTCTCTCGAGTGAGCCATGTTTCCGTGAAGCAAAGAACGTTACAGTCTCTGATGTCCCTCTGGAATGCTACCCTTGCTTGGATTTCATCAACCTTGTTGTCAAGAGACTGGACATTGGCGAGTAGTATGCTAGGGAGTGGTGCCCGTCTCCGGAGCCTGACTAGAAGACCGCTTCGTTTCCCTCTTTTACGACGTCTTTGTTTTGGGTCGCAGGCTGGGATCCATTCCGTTGTCCTGGGTGGAAGGCAGAACACAGGATCCGCTTTCGGAAAGTCATATTCCTGGTCATACTGATGGTTGACGTTGCACTTATATTCAGTAGTTCTTCCCGACTGTATGTAATGAAACCTAAGATTACCTGGGGTACCAATGTAAGAAATAACACGTAAAAAAAGAAAAAACTGCATAGTTTCCTAGGAACGCGAAGAAAAGCGAGGCGGCCATCTCTGTCGGCGCCGGAAGTCAACTACAACAGCATTCTCAGTAACGATTACAGAAACATTTTAATTGTTACTTTTTACATGTGGTTGTTTATCTACCTTCGTTGAATGCACTAACTGAAGTTGCTCTGAATAAAAGCATTTGCTAAATTACCAAAATGTACATGTAAAAATGTACAATTGCAAAGCCTGCTAGGTTGTATTCTAATGAGCTCCGCCCCACAAATTAATTTGAAGTCATCTGATTTTGACATTTTCAGTGAATACTACTGTTATGTTGCTTCATAGAAAAAGTGTTGGCTTGTGGGCACAAAGATCATCACTACTTGGTGGTATGACTCAAGAGCTGATGTCTGCAACGGTGACGTGACAATGATGTCCAGCTTTTTGTGTGCTTTTGGCCCTGTACAATTGTTATTGTTGATATTTACATGCAAATATTTCTATTGAAGTGTGATGACATGTGTCTGGAAATGAATAATATGAAAAGGGCTACAACGCTGGCCTCTATTGTGGTGAAGTTTCAGTCTGTTACTTGCCTTTTATCAACCATTCCCTGTCTTCCAATGGAGGATGCTCACATTAGGGGAATAGCTGGGAGTGTTCAGAGTGGAGAACATTGATGTGCCTTGTGATGGATGTCCACGTGGCCTTCAGTAGTTCTCCATCACTTCTGCTGGTGGAGGCACAGTAGTATAGGTGATCTCTTCTCTCCTCTTTTCCTTGGCCTCAAGCATTTTCTTAATTCCTATTTTAAAACAATAGAATAATTATTCATTCAAATCTTTATTACTGACCATGTTTGACATGCATAGATTGTAAATACATACTACACATCATAAGAAGTCACGGGGACCCAAGGAGCCACTGAGGGAACATGCATAGTGCATAACTATCTATGCCTACATAGAGTTGAAAAGACAACCACATGTGAACAGTATGCAATATAACAGGAGTCAATCCTGTGTTTAACTGGGCTGCTCTTCACAGAGGTACTTCTTCACCAGTGATCAGTGACGAGACCCCCCCACCTGCAAATCAGCAGCTTTCAGGGTATCAAAGCAACACTTCAACCCCTTAAGTTCTAGAGCTTAAGGGGTAGAAACCTCTTTGCTCTGAAACAGAAGATAGTTGGAAATAGGCAATGCACAATATAGACAGATGAATTATCAGTCACTGAAAAGAGGATGCTTTTCAATTCTAAAATGTAGTTACCTGAACCAACTTCACCTCGAACATCTTCAGGCTTTCCATAACCATGGAATAACTGCCCTATTTAGCATTATGACCTATGGCAGAAGGGGAGGAAATCTTTAAGTATGCATTCGATCAACATTCCATTTTCCAGAAAATAGACTGCATAATGTCTGAGACAGCTCCTTGTAGTGTGTGAGGTTGCTGAATGAAAATGAAAATACATTTGCTACAAGCCCTTCTGTATTTCCTACGTATCTGGGGAGTCACATCGTCTGTCGCCACCCAGACAGATTGTTCCCTTGATGTTACTGAGAAGATGAGCTTCCTGCACCACACTCTCCTTACTCCTGGAACAATATAGGAGGATTGCAGCAGGTTGTAGGTCTGAGTGGTGATGGTAGGAATTCCAATGATTGCAAACATGTTCAGGACCTGCGTTGCACTTCCTCCACTGACCAAGATAGCATTTGTGATTATAAGGTTTCCTAATGGCATGATGTCATGGGTTGGCTGGCTTTCCCAGGTACTGCTGTGACCTACGGGACACAGTTGGTCTAAAACTATGAAGGTGCTGATGCACCGGCGCGTGATGAAGCGACATGGCTGGGCACAGCAAACCATGCATGTCAGAAGAAGGAGACAGGCTGCTCTCAAAGACCAGGAATGATCTTTGTTTTCCTGGTCTGTGGTCTGCTCTCAGCTCTTCATCAACACCGATGGTATCTGGATTTTCTTCCTCTGAATCCTCTTCAACTGATGTCATGTCCCAGGTGGTATCTTTTTCATCACCTGCATTTTCATCTGCTGTATCTTCACAACTCTCAGCCAACTCTTCTGCCAGAAGAATAAATAAGTCTTCTCCCAGGGGACTGGCAAGATTTGATTACTATTGGTCCCTTGGGTTCTCTATTTCTGCTCGACAACATCATCATCATCCAAAGCAAATTCCACAGCATCAACCACAGCATCGTCTTGCTCAAATGCATTTAGCAAAATCTGGAATAGTAATTCATAGAAATGTGTAAGTAGGATTTGTACACTCTTAGAAGAAAAATGTATATCTAGAACCTATAAGGGTTATTTGGCTGTCCCCATAGGATAACCTTATGAAAACTATTTTTGGTTCCAGGTAAAACCCTTTGGGTTCCATGTAGAACCCTCTGTGTAAAGGGTTCTACATGGAACCCAAAAGGGTTTTACCTGGAACAAAAAAGGGTTCTACATGGATCCTAAAAATGGTTATGTTATGGGGACAACCGCAGATCCATTTTGGAACCCTTTTTTTAAATACACATGAAAACTGATTAGCCTATACATTTTTGTCTGACTATAGGTACCATCCCAGCTCAGAATTACATTTCTATCTGCATGATACATAGCATGCTTCTGAATACAATCCTAATTCCCTTGAGTGTTTTGCCACCATATGAATGAGCTATCGTATCTTTGATTGACGATTCGTCATGATCCTGCATTTGTTTTGATCTGCAAAAAATTTTATGACCGGCAGCTGTCAATCAGATGCACATAACGGTATGTCTGAAAAGTTTGGGATGATAACATAGACTGCAAGCTTGCAAATGTGTATTCTAAATGTCCTGGACTGTTTTGTTCTCTCACCACCTAATGTCTGCACCACAGAGTTTTGCCATGAAACATGATAGCTAGTCTAGCAGAGACTGCCATTGGCTCACAATGCTAGCTATCTAGTCAACTCAACTGTCAGACAGTGGAAATTGTCTAGTTTACCCATTTCATCATAGCAACAAGATGTCTCTAATATAGCTATCAGGCAGTAATTGGTGTAGCTAATGATACTAGACATAATCAAATGTATGTCTCATTAATTGGCAGACTAGCTAGCAGTGTTTTGTTTGAGACCACTTAAAGTAAGACCGATTCAAGACCTAGACCGATGCAAATCGAGTCAGAGTCAAGACCAAGACAGAAATTCTGTCAAATCACCACCATAATAAGAGTTCAAAATGTCCTGTATTTCTGTGTTCATATTTCAGAACAACATATGGATCCTTTACACGTTCAGAAGGGTGAAAAGAGTCCATACTGAGGGCAAATAGAGAGACACTACAAATGATCACTAACCAAAACAGGTCATCCCCCAGTTTCCACTTAATAATAGTGAGCATGCAACTTTTAATTTCCCCACACCCTACCAGCGAATCAAGGAAATGCGACAAATTTTGAGGATATTTTTCAACAAAAGTAAAGGACAGTATGTTATGATTAAAGTAGGAAGCCCCGGTTTAAATAGGCGATCAGATATTAATGTGTCATGAAAACAACATTGATTCAACCAGTGTGTGCCCAGTGGGGTTTTATGCGCTGACTGAATAGGAGCTGATACTTCTGAGTCATTTTACTCCGCTGGTCTCGGGAAGAAATTAGGAGTCTTCATTGTCTGAGACTGAGTCAAGACCGAGTAAAAAGCTATCCGACACCAAGACAATACCGAGACACTCAATATGTGACCTTGAGATCGGTCTAGAGTACTACAATACTGCTAGCTAGATTTGTAATGGTTAGTAAACGTTAATTAATTTACCTCAAATCTCTCTCTTTTCAAGATGGCCCTGGATTATCTGGTCATCTCTGTTGTGTTTTTAAAAACAAAAACAATGGGGACCGCATCACGTTTAAGGCATTTTTTTTCCTGGAGTGAACTGTAATTTCCCCAGCTGGTCGGGGTTGTACATAAAGTCAGTTTTGAGTATGTGGTCACTCCATAAGGCTGAGCCTTTTGATGGTGTAAACTTCTCTCGCCTTACTGCCTCCGTCCAAAACTTTCTTCTATGTTCCTCTTTTGGCAAGAAATACAAACCTTTCCCTAGCCCATGCCTGTTTCAGCAGCCGATTGCGCTGCAACTTGTAGGCATTTATATCCAGACATAGCTAGCTAGATCTGTAATGATCACTCAATGTCTCTCTCACTCTCTAGCTATCTACATTTTGGGTAGGCAGCGTAGCCTAGTGGTTAGCACGTCGGACTAGTAACCGAAAGGTTGCAAGATCTATTCCCGAGCTGACAAGGTACAATTCTGTCGTTCTGCCCCTGAACAAGGCAGTTAACCCACTGTACCTAGGCTATCATTGAAAATAACAATTTGATCTTAACTCATTTGCCTAGTTAAATAAAGGTAAAATCAAATAAAAAATGCCCAAGTTTGGAAAGTTACCATATCCCTTGAGGATTCCAAGTTATACTCATTATTTGAGTGTAATGATTGTACTTATATAACAACAATGTAGTGTTCAATGTGAAATTGTTGATCTATTTAGAAAATTCTAAAGAACCGGCAGAATAAACTACACGGAACAACAATATAAACTTAACATGCAACAATTTCAAAGATTTTACTGGGTTACAGTTCATATAAGGAAATCTGTCAATTTAAATTAATAAATTAGGCCCTAATCTATGGATTTCAAATGAATGGGCAGGGGAGCAGCTATGGATGGGCCTGTGAGGGCATAGGCCCACCCACTGGGAAGCCAGGCCCAGTCGATCAGAATATTTTTTTCTCAACAAAAGGGCTTTACTACACACATAAATACTACTCGGTTTCATCAGCTGTCTGGGTGGCTGGTCTCAGATGATCCCACAGGTAAAGAAGCCGAATGTGAGGTCCTGGACTGGCATGGTTACACGTGGTCTGCTGTTGAGGCCGGTTGGACGTCATGCCAAATATTCTAAAACAATGTTGGAGGTGCCTTATGGTAGGGAAATTAACATCAAATTCTTTGGCAACAGCTCTGTTGGAGATATATTCTGCCACATGCCAAAATATTTGTTGTTTTTAATAAACCTATGCCTGTCACCTTTTAGGCCTTTGAAATATTTGAGGTGTGCTTGATATAGCTTAATCTGTGTGTCAGGTTGGCAGATTTTGCACTTTTGAGACTATTCCATTGCTTCCATTATGCTGGGGAAGCTAAATCAGATAAAGTATTTGAAAGAAAACAAATACTATTTGGACCTGAGTCTGTCAATTTCAGACAACTCTGACGAGTGCGGGGTTCTTTGGTTGATGATTAATTTTCTGCATGGATATTTTCACTTATGAACAATTTGATAAAATGTCAAAGCGTAGACCATTTCTAAAGTAGCTGTCTCTTGCTCTTCCTATCGCTCTCATTCTCTCTCTCGTCTCAGTGTGAACTTTAGGGGGTGGTATTTGGGCTTGGCTGCTCTAACATTCTCCCTCACACAGTTACATTGTAGCTAATTTGGAGCAGATGAGTGTTGACCGTAGCGTAGGAAGAGAGTAGCGTCTCTGTCTCTTCTCTATCCTACAATCCATTTTCGGATCATATTTAGTATGAGTGTATAAGCTTATTGGAGTTTGAACAACTTTTTTGAAAGATTCCAGTCAGACTTCCACTCACTTCGCACCACAGAAACAGCTTTATTGAAAGTCAGTAATTACCCTTTTAGATGCTAGTGAATGCATTATTCTTGTTATTTTGGATCTCAGTGCCGCGTTTGATACTACTGATCATAACATCCTTGTTGACCAGCTGGAGAGGTGGGTGAGAATCTCTGGCATTGCCCATCACTGGTTCAGGTAATATCTATGTGGTAGTTCAGTATCTTCCCCAGCACTTATTCACCATGGTGTTCCTTAGGGTAAATTCTGGGCCCCATCCTTTTTTCCCTTTACATTCTTCCCCTTGGTGACATCTTCCGCAATCATAACATTGAGTTTCACTGCTATGCAGATAGCACACAGCTATATTTACCAATCAGACCCAGTGACCAAGCTAGTGCAGCAACCCTTCACAAATGTCTTGCTGACAGCAAATGTTGGATGTCCGACAATTTTCTCCAACTCAATGATAAGAAGTCAGAGGTTGTTTTATTTGGCACCAGGGGTGAAAGTAGATTTAATTCTTTCCCGGTATGCGACCTCTCACAGATGCGCACCCCAAAAAATGATGTGCCCTGGACATTCTGCCGCCCTAAGCGAGACAAAAAATGGCCACCGCCCTCATATCCCCACTAAACTATAATAGGCTAGTTAGTGTACAGCAGGGGTTAGCAATAGGTTTGGCCTCAGGGCAATTTTTTCTCAGCTAATAGTCGGCAGAACAGAAGATAATAGTGGCCCAATTGATAGGCAAATTAAACAAAAAAATGTACACATCCGGTTAGTAGGCTATATAATCAGTTCAATAATAACAAAAATAACATTTTTTTCGATCTGTGTAACGTTTGTCGTCTTCCTCTGATGAGGAGTAAGAGAGGTCGGACCAATTTGCAGCGTGGTAAGTGTCCATTTTAATAAGACAAAATGAACACTTACAAAAATACAAAATAACAAAGTGAAACCAACGAAACGGTCCCGTGTGGTAACAAACACTAACACGGACAATAATAATAATAATTATTATTAATAATTATTATTAATAATAATAAATAACTCACAACTCAAAAGGGAAACCAGACTACCTAAATATGGTTCTCAATCAGGGACAATGATAAACAGCTGCCTCTGATTGAGAACCATACCAGGCCAAACACAGAAATCCCAAAACATAGAAAAAGGAACATAGACAACCCACCCAACTCACACCCTGACCATACTAAAACAAAGACATAATGAAAGAACTAAGGTCAGAACGTGACAATCTAATTACACGGATAAAATCCCCAATGTCTCTATTAAATTCGTTTTATATTTCTTTGTGCATTGATTGGGGGAAAACAGATTACAATCAAGAGAAAATGTCCTCTGAATAAGTCTGAAAATAAAGGTAGATAATGACAATATTAGTTTCAGGGAAGAATTGACATGGAAATAGGCATGCTTACTACATTTCCACAATGTCAAAGCAGAGTGTCTTGTTTGCAATGAAACAGTTGTTTGCAAATAATGAAATATTAGACATCCTTATTAATCTAAGCATGGCACTTTCAAAAGCTACCTTTCTACCCAGACAGAGGCTCTACCGACCCAGAACAATTTAAGCTTCAATGGCTGGCTACTAGTCCATTGCTTAACCCAACAACAGAAATGCATCCCTAAAAGCTGCCTGGGTTTAAACATCTTCTCTTTTCAGAAAGTGAAAAACTGAATTAATAGGGATAGCAAAGTCTCCTCCATTATTTATAGCCGCAGCTCAGCTTCAGAATGTCATAGTTAGGAATCAATATATCCCCATACGCATCAGAGTCGCGTCTTTTGTGGGTATTTTATTAATTGTTTCTAGCATAAGCCATCAAGGAGTTAAGCATTGTAATTGAACAATTTATATTATCTAGATACTTTTTATTTATTTCAAAATATAAAGCTAACAATAGGTATCCTTTTTCCCTTTTCTTTAACAAAGGGTATGGTATACCCTCACTCAATATGAGCCCTGGTTTTAACCAAACACAACAAGCCCTTCCCAGACACGGAGGTATTTATGGAGTGCATGGTGACAGTATTGGAGGATTAGGCTATACTGACAAATCTATGGATAGCATAACTGTATCTGTCAAACCAACACAATCTCACACTCAATTCATGCAAATATTTAGAAAAAGTATGTCAGATTAGGTGCGTTTTTCTGCGTTTTTGTGTGGCTTAATTAGTGTGAAAAGAAACACATTTTTGCAAACTTCAGAACAATCTTTTGAGGTTATTAGAGCAATGCTTGAGGTGCAATGGTGTTCTACGCTGCCTTTTTTATGTCCCACATTTATCACGTCCAGATGAAAAGTCTGTCCAAAGTAAACTGTCTGTTACTCAAGCCCAGAAGCTGGGATATGCATGTAATTAGTAGATTTGGATAGCAAACACTCAGAAGTTTCTAAAACTGTTAGAATTATGTCTGTGAGTATAACAAAACTTATTTGGCAGGCAAAACCCCGAGGACAAACCATCCAGGATTTTTTTTTGAGGTCACTCTCTTTTCAATTGCGTTTCTATGTGGATCTATATTTCTAAGGCACTTGCTTGCAGTTCCTATCACTTCCACTAGACGTCAACAGTCTTTAAAAATTGGTTGATGTTTTTCCTTTGAGAAATGAAGAAGTAGCCATTTCCTCTCTGGGTGGATAGCTAAGTGTACTGTTGTGGTTGGGGCGCGCGACCTGAAAGCTCGCTCCACTTTATTTTCGTCCGGTATTGAACACAGTTTATTCCATCTTAAATTGCATCGTTTATTTACATTTTAAAATACCTAAAGTTGGATTAGGAAAGTTGTTTGAAATGTTTGGATCAAGTTTACAGGTAACTTATTCGATACTTTGTAGTCATGTTGCGTGGTGTATTTTCTGAATCAAACGCGCAAAACAAATTAACATTTTTGGGGATATAATGACAGAATTTATCGAACAAAAGGACCATTTGTGATGTTTAATGGACATATTGGAGTGCCAACAGAATAATATCTTCAAAGGTAAGGCATGAATTATATCGTTATTTCTGACTTTTGTGTCGCGCCTGGTGTGTTGAATTATGATTTTCATGTGTTTGTTTGATGGGTTGCTGTCCTCAGATAATAGCATGGTTTTCTTTCGCCGTAAAGCCTTTTTGAAATCTGACACTGTGGCTGGATTAACAAGAAGTTCATCTTTAAACCGATGTATAACACTTGTATGATTTATGAATTATTATTATGAGTCTTTCTGTTTTTGAATTTGGCGCGGTGCTATTTCACTGGGTGTTGTCAAATCAATCCCGCTAACGGGATTGGCATGAGAAGGGATCACTAAGAAGTTATAAAGCTCCTTTGTAAGATAAATGTTTTAAAATTAAACATGTATGGAAACAGTTGAATTAACACTCCTCAGGTAGCAGGCTCAAGCAAGCTAAAACACACATGGTAGCAAAAACTAACTAGCAGAAATTGTTAACAAGTTAGAAATGATTTAAACACACTTTGCTGTAGCCTACTATTTATATATTCACCCCACCCAGTATTGTAATCAAAACTTACCAGAAAGCATGCAGTCCTCAATAGCATCTCATTAGTGTGCAAGATCTTGAGAATCAGCTGCACATGTAATGGAAGAATGCACTGTGCATGCAGAGGGTTGCAATTCCATTGAATTGAGGATAGTTTAACCAAAATATGCCGCACGACCTAGAATTGCCTTCTGTGTATCCCACAAAAAAGGTTCACTGTTATAAGCACTTTTTTTTATGAATATGAGGAAAATTCCCCAAATTCCCGGGCTTAACTTCCGATGGAATATTTCTGAAAACATTCCAGAGATTTACCGGAAAGTTTCCGACCCTTTGCAACCCTAGCTGGCACCATCCCTAAGGTGAAGCATGGTGGTGGCAGCATCATGCTGTGGGGATTTTTTTCAATGGCAGGGACTGGGAGACAAGTCAGGATCAAGGGAAAGATGAACGGAGCAAAGTACAGAGAGATAATTGATGAAAACCTGATCCAGAGCCCTCAGGACCTCAGACTGGGGTGAAGGTTCAACTTCCAACAGGACAATGACCCTAAGCACACAGCCAAGACAACACAGGTGTGGCTTTGGGACAAGTCTCTGAATGTCCTTGAGTGGCCCAGCCAGAGCCTGGACCTGAACCCGATCGAACAGCTCTGGAGTGACCTGAAAATAGCTGTGCAGCGACGCTCCCCATCCAACCTGACAGAGCTTGAGAGGATCTGAAGAGAAGAATGGGAGAAAGTCCCCAAATACATGTGCGCCAAGCTTGTAGCATCATACCCAAGAAGACTCAAGGCTGTAATCACTGCCAAAGGTGCTTCAACAAAGTACTGAGTAAAGGGTCTAAATACTTATGTAAATGTCTTATTTCAGTTTTTTTTTTACATTTGCAAAAATGTAAAAAAAAAAACTGTTTTTGCTTTGTAATTATGGGGTATTGTGTGTACATTGATGAGGGAAAAATACTATTTAATCCCTTTTAGAATAAGGTTGTAACGTAACAAAATGTGGAAAAAGTCAAGGGGTCTGAATACTTTCCGAAGGCACTGTACATTACACCATTTCTTTCATAATGCATTTTATACAAGGCTAAGTTATATCAACTTTAAAAGGGTTTATTTACAACCTATGGGGTATAAGATGTTGGTAATAGTGGTATAGGAGTCTGACATATAACCCCTAACTTGAGTTCAGTCTTCGCCAATGAGAACCAAGAGGGGCCTACTGTAGCATTGTCCTTCATGAGTGGGAAAGGCCTTGATTCTAGGCGGTAGGAAATCTTACATTCATCTGATTAGATCAGAACAGGATGGATCAACAGCAGTGGTGGAAAAACGACCCAATTGTCATACATAGTAAAATATTACTTGAGTTAAAGTCTAAAAGTATTTGGGTTTAAATTGACTTAAGTATCAAAAGTAAATATAATTGCTAAAATATACTTAAGTATCAAAAGTAAAAGTACAATTGTAAATAAATTTCTTATATTAAGCAAAACAGATGGCACCATTTTCTTGTTTTTAAGATGTATGGATAGCCGGGGGCACACTCCAACACTCAGACATTATTTACAAAATAATGTGTTTATTGAGTCTGCCAGGCCAGAGGCAGTAGGGATGGTTACGTGTTCTCTTCATAAGTGCTTGAATTGGACCATTTTCCTGTCCTGCTAAGCATTCAAAATGTAATGAGTACTTTTGGTTGTCAGGGAAAATGTATGGAGTAAAAAGTACAATATTTTCTTTAGGAATGTAGTGAAGTAAAAGTACAAGTTGTCAAAATAGAAATAGTAAAGTAAAGTACAGATACCCCCAAAAATCTACTTAAGTAGTACTTTAAAGTATTTTTACTTAAGTACTTTACTCCACTGATCAACGGTGATTCATATTTCTGGTTTGTATCCTAAAAAAAGATTAGTTGTGTTTTGCTGTATAACACACTTACATTATTCTATCCATATGATGTGGATCACTGTCAGGTTATTAGATAGGGGGGAGTGACTGAAGCTAATCTATCTGAGATACCTACTGCAGCGCTCATCCTCCACATACAACACCCGTTTTGCCAGTCACATTCTGTTAAAGGTCCCCAAAGCACACTCATTTCTGGGTCACAGCTAGCGACTGGAACAAGCTGCCAAAGACACACAAACTGGACCGTTTTATCTCCATCTCTTCATTCAAAGGCTTCATCATGGACGCTCTTACTGACAGTTGTGGCTGCTTCCTGTGATGTATTGTTGTCTCTACCTTCTTGCCCTTTGTGCTGCTGTCTGTGGCCAATAATGTTTGTACCATGTTTTGGGCTGCTACCATGTTGTGCTGCTGCCATGTTGTGTTGCTACCGTGTTGTTGTCATGTGTTGCTACCACGCTGTGTTGTCATGTGTTGCTGCCATGAGGTGTTGTTGTCTTAGGTCTCTCTTTATGTGGTGTTGTGGTGTCTCTCTTGTCTGATGTATTTAGTCTTATATTTGTATTTTTAATCCCAGGCCCCTGTCCCCGCAGGAGGCCTTTTGCCTTTTGGTAGGCCGTCGTAAATAAGAATTTGTTCTAAATTGACTTGTCTAGCTAAATAAAGGTTAAATAAAAATTAAAATAAATAAAAAAGAACACCATGGATGTAATAACACTTTAAACTGGTAGTTTGTAAATGTGTAAAATGTGTTTGTTTTGGGTCCACACTGGTAAGATAACTTATGTAAATGTCTAGTCACAGAGGATTTTCTTCAAATTTGATGTAAGGCTTGATTACACCTATAGTAACTACGTCTATCCATCACACCCATTGTTGCTTAGCCATTGCTCACTAGATTTATCAATGTAATTACACCCAACAAAATGTTGAAAAGCAGAATTCTTCCCAACACTAGATCAGATAACTAGCTGTGAGATGGACATGATCCCAAAGCTGGCACCAGTGTAGCATAAGAAAGTGAAAGCTGCAACAGGGACTCTAACCAGGGCTCATACGTGGCAAAGTGAGCTCTAACGGCTGATGCCATGAAAGCCTAGTAGGCCTCTGGGCAGAGGTGGTAGGACTACAATGCTGGCATATGCCTAAGTATATAACATTGACACGACCGTAATAATCATCATGAAATGGCCTTGGAAGTGCCATAAGTGTAAGCCAACATTATTCATTATTTTACATTAACTTGTTTAACTGCATTGACATGGCTTAATTGATCATAGTCCAGACTCGTTTTTTAAACCAAACCTATTTTTTTGCAGGTCTTCTATTTCCCCACATTTATTGATTCATTAATTTCCCATCATGAAAATGTATCCCCATTCCTCAATAAAATACCTTATTCGATACAACAACAACAATCTGACAAATACAGCTTTTTATTCCAATCTGGCAACCCCCATTTTTATTTTTATTTTTATTTAACCTTTATTTAACCAGGAAGGGCTCATTGAGATTGAAAATCTATTTTTCAAGAGGGTCCTGGCTAAGATAGGCAGCACCAAGTCATTACAAAAATTACAGACAAACATGAAAAACTACAAGTATTCTAGTAAAAACCATAGAATTCACAAGAGTATAACAAAATCAAAAACAGCTAATTAAAAACATTGACAGGTCAGGGAATCAGTCTCAAGATCATTCATCAGTGATTTAAAAACACCAATCAGGACAAGTTCTTCCAGTTTAAAAGTATTTTGTAAGGCGTTCCAAGACGATGGCGCAGAGTACATAAAGCCCTTTTACCAAATTCAGTTCGGAATTCATTTGGAACAGTTAGCAGGATAAAGTCCAGCGAACGAAGAGAGTACCCACCACATTTATGAACAATAAAAATGGCCAAATAAAAAGGTAGTAAACCCAAAATAAATAAAAATATACCAGTGACTGAGCCTACCAGTGACTAGAGAAGGCCAGCCAACCCTCGTATACAAAGTACAGTGGTGCGTAAGGGTTTTGCAGTTTAAAATAAATCTCAAAGTGCCATGGTAAAGAGTGTTAATTGATCTCAAACACTGAGCGGAAGCATTCATATATAAAATATCCCCATAGTCTAGTAAAGGCATAAATGTAGCTGATACTAGCCTCCTTCTGGCTTCAAAAGAAAAACAGGCCTTATTCCTAAAATAAAATCCCAACTTCAGCTTTAAAACATTTTTGTAAGTTATTGAATATGCAATTTAAAAGAGAGGCTGTCATCAATTAAAATTCCAAGATATTTATATGAGGTTACAACCTCAATCTCCTTGCCCTGACAGGTAGTAATAGGTGAAAGGTTCAGAGGTCTATTTCTTGCATTAGAAAACACCATTCGTTTAGTTTTGTCAGTATTGAGGATAAGCTTCAATTGACACAAGGTATGTGTAAAAAATGTGTGTCATAAAATCCGACATAGCACCAGCATCCCAAAGTATTAAGTGAAAACTAAACTCAGCAAAAACAAGATATGTCCCTTTTTCAGGACCCTGTCTTTCAAAGATAATTGGTAAAAATCCTAATAACTTCACAGATCTTCACTGTAAAGGGTTTAAACACTGTCTCCCATGCTTGTTAAATGAATCATAAGCAAGTAATGAACATGCACCTGTGGAACGATCGTTAAGACACTAACAGCTTACAGACGGTAGGCAATTAAGGTCACAGTTATGAAAACTTAGGACACTAAAGAGGCCTTTCTACTGACTCTGAAAAACACCAGAAGAACGATGCCCAGGATCCCTGCTCATTTGCGTGAATGTGCCTTAGGCATGCTGTGAGACGCCTAAGACAGTGCTACAGGGATCGTCCTCGCAGTGACAGACCACGTGTAACAACACCTGCACAGGATCTGTACATCCGAACATCACATCTGCGGGACAAGTACAGGATGGCAACAACAACTGCCCAAGTTACACCAGGAATGCACAATTCCTCCATCCGTGCTCAGACTGTCTGCAATAGGCTGAGAGAGGCTGGACTGAGGGCTTGTAGGCCTGTTGTAAGGCAGGTCCTCACCAGACATCACCGGTAACAACGTCACCTATGGACAGAGGAGCCTCTTAAAGAAGAAGTTACATACAGGTCTGAGAGAGCCAGAAATCTTGCTTGTTTGTAGGTGACAAAATACCTATTTTCCACCATAATTTGCAAATAAATTAATTCAAAATCCTACAATGTGATTTTCTGGATTTTTTTCTCTCATTTTTGTCTGTCATAGTTGAAGTGTACCTATGATGAAAATTACAGGCCTCTCTCATCTTTTTAAGTGGGAGAACTTCCACAATTGGTGGCTGACTAAATACTTTTTTGCACCACTGTATGTATGGTGCATTATTATACTATATGGTGACCAAACAGAAGAAGACAGATTGTGCACAATCCACATTTCAGATATGCTAAACTTCCAGTCAAAAGTGACCTAAATCAGAGCATACAGACAAACACAGAGGCTGTATAAGGGGACGGAGTAAGATGAGTGGCCATCAGCCAATCGGGCTTCTTTCTGAGAGATGGGAGGGATGATTGATGGGACCTGCATTGCTTTCTCTTTGGGGTTTTAGGCTGGTTTCTGTATAAGCACTTTGTGACATCTGCTGATGTAAAAAGGGCTTTATAAATACATTTGATTGATTTGATTGACCTGAGTCCCGCCCCTCTGGATCCTCATAGGTTGTGATGAGAGGCTCTTTAAATTCTATTCACTCACAGCTGGCCACTGGCTCCTATCGATCTGCCAGCTGGGGTTTCTGTGTGTGGGGGTTGTGGGGATGGAGGTCCACTATGCATTCCTTCTATTTGTTTTGATGTGATGGATATCTCCCTACACAATCTGATTAATGGCAAGATCTTATACAGTAGGATTTTAAAAGGGGGATATTACACACATGGAGGACCTCAGTATTTATGCTTAAATGTCCATTTATGAACACAGAAACAGCCTTTCCCTGCCGGAGCCTTGTGAAGAGAGCAGTGCCGCCAGCATACCAAACATCCTCCTCTGGGAGATCATCGACTGGACCCTGCTGTCTAAGACACACACACTCTCACTCACAGACACACACACACACACATACATACATACTCACAAAAGTATGCACACACCTACACACAAAGCAAAGGTTTTTTTTCTTTTTTTCTTGGCATTTGTCCTTTCTTCACATTGTCAAAGGTGACCTTAGGATCCCTAGTGTATAAAGACCTTTCATCCCCCCCACAGAGACGTCTGCTGCTGTCTGTCAGGCCCGGAATGGAACTGAAATCTCTCTCTCCCTGAGACAGAAACATACATTAGCTAGCTACCTACATGGAGGGGAAATGAGGGAGGGAGAGAGGGAGGGAGCAGAGAGAGGGAGCGGAGCAGATAATGAACAGAGTAATGTTCAGTGTTCTCGTTGATGATGTTTCTTCTCCCCTGGTTGTTCTGTTGTCGTTAATTAAGATGGGCACACTCAGGAGAGCAGGTATAAACACACCTGGTACAGTGAGGCTCCATTGACTCAGAGTCGGTGTTCAGTCTCAGCCAACAAAATAGTGTGTCAGACCCAGTATAGCTAATCTGAGCCATCTTGAGACCGCCTCTCTTGGTTCCTTGGACTACAGGATCAAATTTGCTCTTAATAAACACACACACACACATACACACACACACACACAGATATTTCTTGTAAATCAACAGTGTGTTATCAGAAAGAGTTTGTTTAAGGAGAGGAAGGGCGGGGAAACATGGTAGAGAACGACCAGACAGATTTATATCACACTGTTGAAACAGCTCCTGAAAAAACACCTTGTATTTTGATCTGATATTCCTCTGAATGTGTCTCCTTGATGCATAAAGAACACATTGGTATTACAGTTACATAGTTACTACTGAGAAAACTGCTAGCAGTAATGGCAAACAGTGGGAACAATATAACCTTGCATTTTAATGTTACACTTGGAGAAATGAAATAGAACTAGAAAAGTACATTTCCTGAAGAAAATGTGGTGTGCAGGCTAGCGTGTGAATTGACTATTAGGATAGGATAGCCTGAACCTGTGAAAGTTGGTTTGGAGTCTCTAGCTTGAACGGTTCAAAAGTTATTGTTGGTGAGTTATTTATGGAAATGTATGTACATTTGTATCATTATAGTGGGAAAAGTTTTAAGAATTTGAAGTTACGAGAGCCTGAAGTTGGTTTGGTGTCTCTAGCTTGGATGGTTCAAGAGTTACTGTTGGTTGATTATTTTATGCTAATTTATGCACATTTGTATATTTATAGTTGAAAAAAGTTTGTAAGAATTTTAAGTTATAATAGCCTGAACATGTTGAAGTTAGTTTGGTGTCTCCAGCTTGAACAGTTCAACAGTTACTGTTGGTGAATTATTGAATTATAATTTATACTAATTGATATAGTTATAGTTGATTAAGTTCTTAAAGAATTTGATGTTAGGATAACCTGAATCTTTTAAAGTTGGGCTTATAGCTTAATTGGCCAAGGAGTAGGACCATTTTAAATAGCTACCACTGTATAATTGTGGTTCTAATTCAAGTCCATGTTAATTTATGCACATTTCAAAATGTTCTAATAAAAAAATTATAAACATGATCAAAAGTCTGAATACAAGCTATCTATACTGAACAAATATATAAATGCAACATGCAACAATTTCAAAGAATTTACTGTGCAATATATAAATTAGACTCTAATCTATGGATTTCACATGACTGGGAATACAGATGTGCATCTGTTGGTCACAGATACATTAAAAAAGTAGGGGCGTGGATCAGAAAAGCAGTCAGTATCTGGTGTGACCAACATTTGCCTCATGTAGCACGACTCATCTTATTCGCATAGAGTTGATCAGGCAGTTGATTGTGGCCTATGAAATGTTTTCCCACTCCTCTTCAATGGCTGTGCAAAGTTGCTGGATATTGGCGGGAACTGGAACACACTGTTGTACACATCGATCCAGAGCATCCCAAACATGAGTGACATGTCTGGTGAGTATGCAGGCCCTGGAAGAACTGGAACATTTTCAGCTTCCAGGAATTGTGTACAGATCCTTGCAACACGGGACTGTGCATTATCATGCTGAAACATGAGGCGATGGCTGCTGATGAATGTCACGACAATGGGCCTCAGGATCTCATCACATTGCATTCAAATTTCCATGGATAAAATGCAGTTATGTTCTTTGTCCATAGCTTATACCTGCCCATACCATAACCACACTGCCTCCATGGGGCACTCTGTTCAAAACGTTGACATCAGCAAACCGCTCACCCACATGACGCCATACACGTGGTCTGTGATTGCGAGGCCAGTTGAACGTATTGCCAAATTCTCTAAAATGAGGTTGGAGGCAGCTTATGGTAGAGAAATGAACGCTCAATTCTCTAGCAACAGCTCTGGTGGACATTTCTGCAGTCAGGATGCCAATTGCTCGTTCCCTCTAAACTCTGTGGCATTGTGTTGTTTGACAAAACTGCACATTTTAGAGTGGCCTTTTATTGTCCCCAGCACAAAAAAAGTGCACCTGTGTAATGATCATGCTGTTTAATTTGTTTCTTGTCAAGTGGATGGATTATCTTTGCAAAGGAGAAATGCTCACTAACCTGGATGTAAACAAATTTGTGAAAAACATTTATGTGAAATAAGCTGTTTTTGCATATGTAAAATTTCTGGGAACTTTTATTTCAGCTCATGAAACATGGAACCAACATTTTACATGTTGCGTTTCTATATTCGTTCAGTGTAAGTTGGGTCAGTCTGAACATCTCAACATTAGTTTGGCGTTGATAGCTTGTGCAGTGGCGAATCCAAATACTTACCATTAATATTTAAAATGTGTGGATTAAAGATGTCTTACACTTAAGTAAATTGGAGAAGATTAAATATACCCTACGGGGTTCTTCTGACAAATTCTACAGAATGTGGGAACCTTTCTTTACCTATGTAGAGACACTCTAATGTCCCTCTACTCTACAGTAAACTGCATACCTAAGCTTTGTATTTGATTGATCTACCTTTGAGTGTTTAATATTAGTCTGTCTTACTATTATCATTTTTCTATTCGTTTTGAAGACTAGCCATGTTTTATTTTGTATTTATTTTTTAGTAATTGTTTTTCTTTGTGTGTAGTTTGTTGTTCCTAATGTATGTTTTGTTATGAAAGTATTACTTAAGTACTTTATATTTTCCTATGGGCTAATACATTCCTACCTGATTTAAAAAAGCATATTCGAATGTATAAAAACACATGCGAAATATACTGTATTTCAAACATTGTTTATTGTAACTGTGAAAGAAAATGGCAATAAAAAGTGTTGGGGGGAAAAAAAATTATAGTTCAAAAAGTATAAATGTTATAAAAATGATCAATTCAAGCAGTCTAAGGTGGGTCAATCTGAACATCTCAACCTTGGCTTAAATCTCAACCTTGATAACTTAAATGGTGATAACTTAAAAACACGCCCAAATGACCACATTTTCCATGTAAGTCTATGGCACTTTTATTGCCATAGGGAGCTTATTTAAATAATTGTTGTAGTACAAAAATGATTAATAATACACCAAATATATTCTCAAACAATATAAGTTGGTGTAGTATGTGCATTTGGAAGTTGGTTACGTGCTAATAGCTTATGTCGTTTAAGCGCTAGAGTGAGCGGAAGAAATCAAATAATAATAATATGAGTATGTCAGAAATCTAGATGTGTGCATTGCTTTGCATGCACACCTCCCAAGCAGATAAAGTGTTAAAAAGTGTGTTCCATAATTAAAAGGGTTGATGTTAGTTCATCCAAGTGAGTGTTGATATTCAGACTGATTAGAAGCAGACAAGTTGCATGTTAGTGCAACCGCATGGTGAGGAACATGAATGATCAGCCTCCAGGCCTGACCTAGCCAAAACAGAAAAACAGAGTAGATGAGTAGAAAAAAATAAGTATAAAGGAAGGTTAGAGGGCTGCCTGGAGGTCTGTAGGGCTGGGCCTGAGGGAGAAACATGCCTCTTAAACCTGCCTGGGGTGAGGTTAATAACTGAGAGGGATATAGTGATAGAGAGTCAGTTCAGAGCCCAGTAGCTGTCATTTAAAGCAGAGATTACTCCACATAGGTGGTGTTGTTTTGATAGAAATCAATCTATTACAGCAGAGCAGACGCCGTGCATTACAAACACACACACACACACGCACACACGCACACACACACACACACACACACACACACACACACACACACACACACACACACACACACACACACACACACACACACACACACACACACACAGACAGAGAGACACACACACAGACAAATACGCACACCCACACAGACATGCACACACATACACCTCCCAGCCATTCTGAAGTTTGATGCTCAACTTTCCATCAACTCCTTTCAGTCCTCTGCCATTCTGTGAAGTGCTGAGCCAACTCTCCTGTGACCAGGCTACAGTCTCTCAGTCTGTCAGTCTCTCAGCTAACAATGTCTTTGGAGGATCAAAGAGACCTAAAAGTAGTGGCTATGTGGATTGAGGAGTGTGCATATGTGTGTGTACACGTTTTACTATACTCAAGAACCAGAAACCAGTAAACCAACAAAAATTCAGAAAAGTGAGGATATTTTGCCGGTCCTCCCTTGTAAAAAGGCTATTTTAGACTTCGGGTTTAGGGTTAGAATTGGGGTTAGGGGTTAAGGTTAGGTTGCGGGTTCAGGGTTAGGGAAAATAGGATTGTGAATGGGAATCAATTGTTGGTCCCCAAAAATTCCTCACAAGAATAGTAAGACGAAGAAATATCTCTGTGTGTGTGTGTGTGTGTGTGTGTGTGTGTGTGTGTGTGTGTGTGTGTGTGTGTGTGTGTGTGTGTGTGTGTGTGTGTGTGTGTGTGTGTGTGTGTGTGTGTGTGTGTGTGTGTGTGTGTGTGTGTGCATTCAAACAAACGATAACAAACTAAGACTAAAGACATAAAGGGAGAAATGCTGTCAGATGTGGATCCACTTTAATGCAGTGATCAAGAATTCCAGAGACACTGCCAGGGTTTTGCTAATAACTTTTAGAGCCCTTCATACTACATAAAAGTAAACTGCCTGCTACTCAGGCCCAGAAGCTAGGATATGCATATATGGTAAATTTGGATAGGAAACACTCTAAAGTTTCTAACACTGTTCCAACTATGTCTGTGAGTATAACAGAACTTATTTGGCAGGCGAAACCCTGAGGACAAATCATCCAGGATTTCTTTTTTTTGAGGTGACTGTGTTTTCAATTGCTTTTCTATGGGAATTTAGCTTTCTGAGGCATCTGGTTGCAGTTCCTATGGCTTCCACTAGATGTCAACAGTCTTTAGAAATTGGTTGATGTTTTTCTTTTGAGTAATGAAGAAGTATGCCTGTTCAGAATGAGTGTCGAGTCTAGTGTACTGTTATGTTTGGGACGCGCGACCTAGCGCTCGCTCCACTTTCATTTTATCCGCTATTGAACACGGTTTATTCCGTCTTAAATTTGATTGATTATTTACGTTTTAAAATACCTGAAGTTGTATTAGAAAAGTTGTTTGAAATGTTTGGAACAAGATTACAGGTAATTTATTAGATAATGTGTAGTCATGTTGGGCGAGTTGGAACCTGTGTTTTTCTGAATCAAATGCGCCAAATAAATTGACATTTTGGGGATATAACGACGGAATTAATCGAACAAAAGGACCATTTGTGATGTTTATGGGACATATTGGAGTGCCAAAAGAAGAAGATCTTCAAAGGTAAGGCATGAATTATATAGTTATTTCTGAGTTTTGTGTCGCGCTTTGCGGGTTGATAATAATTTATTTTGAATATTGAGCTCTGCAATTTCACCGGATGTTGGTCGAAACGTTCCGCTAGCAGAACCCCTAGCCGTAAAAGTAAGACCAAGGAGCTGATCATGGACTACAGGAGACGGGGAAGCTAGCACGCCCTCATCCACATCGACGGGGCTGCAGTGGAGGGGGTAGAGAGCTTCAAGTTCCTCTGTGTCCAAATCAGTAAGAACTTAAAATGGTCCACACCCACGTGCGCAGTCGTGAAGAAGGCCCGACAGCACCCCTTCCCTCTCAGGAGTTTGAAAATGTTTGATATGGGCCATCAAATCTTCAAAAAGTTTTACAGCTGTACAATTGAGTGCATCTTGACTGGCTGCATCACAGCCTGGTATGGCAACACCACCACCCTCGATCACATGGCGCAGCAGAGGGACAGTCCAGTACTGGGACAGCCCAGTACACCACTGGACGGAGTTCCTTGCCATCCAGGACCTCTATATCAGGCGGTGTGAAAGGAAAGGCTGTAAAAATCGTTAAAGACTCCAACCACCCAAGCAATAGACTGTTCTCTCTGCTTTGGCACATCAAACAGTATTGGTGCATCTCCTGTAGTCCAGTTGAGAAATGACAACAGTTTTACGGGTGCCCAACCAATTGTGCTACTATGTGGGATTTTTTTTGTCGTTATTTGTAACTTATTTTGTACATAATATTTCTGCAACCGTATCTTCCGGCAATAAAAGAGCTTCTGGATATCAGATCAGCGATCACTCACCTCGGATTAGACTAAGATTTTTTCGACAACAAAGACGACCCACAAGACATTCTCCAAACACCCCACAGGACCGGCATGCCCGTTATTTGCAAGAGGAAGCGGTGCAGGTACAGAGGACAATGAGCCGGATACCTGGTCAGGACCCGGAGAAGACGACTGGGAAAGCTGCCGTTATCGTCAATACTACTTGCCAACGTGCAATCATTGGACAATAAATTAGACGAGGTACGATAACGAATATCCTACCAATGGGACATCAAAAACTGTAATATCCTATGTTTCAAAGAATCGTGGCTGAATGACGACATGGATATTCAGCTAGCGGGATATACGCTGCATCGGCAAGATAGAACAGCACACTCCAGTAAGACCAGGGGGGACAGTCTGTGCATATTTGTAAACAACAGCTGGTACACGAAATCTAAGGAAGCTCACCTGAAGTAGAGTATATTGTGATAAATTGCAGGCCACACTACTTACCTAGAGAGTTTTCAGCTATACTTTTTTGTGGCTGTTTATTTACCACCACAGACAGATGCTGGCACTAAGACTGCACTCAGTCAGCCGTATAAGGAAATAAGTAAACAGGAAACCTCTCACCCAGAGGCGGCGCTCCTAGTGGCCTGAGATTTTAATGCAGGGAAACTTAAATCATTTCTACCAAATTTCCATCAACATGTTAAATGTGCAACCAGAGGGAAAACAATTCTAGATCACCTGTACTCCACACACAGAGACGCCTTCAAAGCTCTCCCTCGCCCTCCATTTGGTAAATCCGACCACAACTCTATCCTCCTGATTCCTGCTTACAAGCAAAGATTAAAGCAGGAAGCACCAGTGACTCAGTCTATAAAAAAGTAGATGCTAAACTTACAGGACTGTTTTGCTATCACAGACTGGAACATGTTCCGAGATTCTTCCGATGACATTGAGGAATACACCACATCAGTCACTGGCTTTATCAATAAGGGCATCGAGGACGTCGTCCCCACAGTGACTGTACGTTCATACCCCAACCAGAAGCCATGGATTACAGGCAACATTCGCACTGAGCTAAAGGGTAGAGCTGCCGCTTTCAAGGTGCGGGACTCTAACCCGGATGCTTACAAGAAATCCTGCTATGCCCTGCGACGAACCATCAAACAAGCGTCAATACAGGGCTAAGATTGAATCATACTACACCGGCAACGACGCTCGTCTTATGTGGCAGGGCTTGCAAACTATTACAGACTACAAAGGGAAGCACAGCCGCGAGCTGCCCAGTGACACGTGCCTACCAGATGAGCTAAATCACTTATATGCTCGCTTCGAGGCAAGCAACACTCATGAGAGCATCAGCTGTTCCGGACGACTGTGTGATCACGCTCTCCGTAGCTGACGTGAGTAAGATCTTTAAACAGGTCAACATACACAAGGCTGCGGGGCCAGACGGATTACCAGGACGTGTGCTCCGGGCATGTGCTTACCAACTGGCAGGTGTCTTCACCAACATTTTCAACATGCTCCTGATTGAGTCTGTAATACCAACATGTTTCAAGCAGACAACCATAGTCCCTGTGCCCAAGAACACAAAGGCAAACTGCCTAAATGACTACAGACCCGTAGAACTCACGTCCGTAGCCATGAAGTGCTTTGAAAGGCTGGTAATGACTGACATCAACAACAATTATCCCAGAAACCCTAGACCCACTCCAATTTGCATACTGCCCAAACAGATCCACAGATAATGCAATCTCTATTGCACTCCACACTGCCCTTTCCCACCTGGACAAAAGGAACACCTATGTGAGAATGCTATTCATTGACTACAGCTCAGCGTTCAACACCATAGTACGCTCAAAGCTCATCACTAAGCTAAGGAACGTGGGACTAAACACCTCCCTCTGCAACTGGATCCTGGACTTCCTGATGGACCGCCCGCAGGTGGTGAGGGTAGGTAGCAACTCATCTGCAACGCTGATCCTCAACACTGGAGCTCCGCAGGGGTGCGTTCTCAGTCCCCCCCTGTACTCCCTGTTCACCCACAACTGCATGGCCAGGCAAGGAACCTGGGACTAAACACCTCCCTCTGCAACTGGATCCTGGACTTCCTGATGGACCGCCCCCAGGTGGTGAGGGTAGGTAGCAACTCATCTGCAACGCTGATCCTCAACACTGGAGCTCCGCAGTGGTGCGTGCTCAGTCCCCTCCTGTACTCCCTGTTCACCCACAACTGCATGGCCAGGCACAACTCCAACACCATCATTAAGTTTGCAGACGACACAACAGTGGTAGGCCTGATCACCGACAACGACGAGACAGCCTACAGGGAGGAGGTCAGAGACCTGGCCGGGTGGTGCCAGAATAACAACCTATCCCTCAATGTAGCCAAGACTAAGGAGATTATTGTGGAGTACAGGAAAAGGAGCACCGAGCACGATCCCATTCTCATCGATTGAGCTTCAAGTTCCTTGGTGGCCACATCAACAACAAACTAGAATGGTCCAAACACACCAAGACAGTTGTGAAGAGGGCACGACAAAGCCTATTCCCCTCGGGAAACTAGAAAGATTTGGCATGGGTCCTGAGATCCTCAAAAGGTTCTACAGCTGCAACATCGAGAGCATCCTGACCGGTTACATCACTGCCTGGTATGGCAATTGCTCGGCCTCCGACCGCAAGGCACTTCAGAGGGTAGTGCGTACGGCCCAGTACATCACTGGGGCAAAGCTGCCTGCCATCCAGGACCTCTACACCAGGCGATGTCAGAGGAAGGCCCTAAAAATTGTCAAAGACCCCAGCCACCTCAGTCATAGACTGTTCTCTCTACTACCGCATGGCAAGCGTTACCGGAGTGCCAAGTCTAGGACTGTTCTGGTTACCCAGACTATTTGCATTGTGTGCCCCCCCCCAACTCCTTTTTTTACGCTGCTGCTGCTCTCTGTTTTTAATATTTTTCATAGTCACTTTAACTATACATTCATGTACATACTACCTCAATTGGCCCGACCAACCAGTGCTTCCCCACATTGGCTAACCGGGCTATCTGCATTGTGGACCACCACCTGCCAACCCCTCTTTTTACGCTACTGCTACTCATAATCATATATGCATAGTCACTTTAACCATACCTACATGTACAGTGGGGCAAAAAAGTATTTAGGAAAAAAAGTATTTAGTCAGCCACCAATTGTCCAAGTTCTCCCACTTAAAAAGATGAGGAAGGCCTGTAATTTTCATCTAGGTACACTTCAACTATGACAGACAAAATGAGAAAAAAATCTGGAAAATCACATTGTAGGATTTTTAATGAATTTATTTGCAAATTATGGTGGAAAATAAGTATTTTGTCACCTACAAACAAGCAAGATTTCTGGCTCTCACAGACCTGTAACTTCTTCTTTAAGAGGCTCCTCTGTCCTCCACTCGTTACCTGTATTAATGGCACCTGTTTGAACTTGTTATCAGTATAAAAGACACCTGTCCACAACCTCAAACAGTCACACTCCAAACTCCACTATGGCCAAGACCAAAGAGCTGTCAAAGGACACCAGAAACAAAATTGTAGACCTGTACCAGGCTGGGAAGACTGAATCTGCAATAGGTAAGCAGCTTGGTTTGAAGAAATCAACTGTGGGAGCAATATATTATATTGTGCAAACAATAGTACGCTAGTTTAAACACCATGGGACCACGCAGCTGTCATACTGTTCAGGGAGGAGACGTGTTCTGTCTCCTAGAGATGAACGTACTTTGGTGTGAAAAGTGCAAATCAATCCCAGAACAACAGCAAAGGACCTTGTGAAGATGCTGAAGGAAACAGGAACAAAAGTATCCATATCCACAGTCAAACGAGTCCTATATCAACATAACCTGAAAAGCCACTCAGCAAGGAAGAAGCCACTGCTCCAAAACGGCCATGAAAAGCCAGACTACGGTTTGCAACTGCACATGGGAACAAAGATCATACTTTTTGGAGAAATGTCCTCTGGTCTAATGAAATACAAATAGAACTGTTTGGCCATTAATGACCATCGTTATGTTTGGAGGAAAAAGGGGGAGGCTTGCAAGCTAAAGAACACCATCCCAACCGTAAACCATGGGGGTGGCAGCATCATGTTGCTGAAATAAATAATTCTCTCTACTATTATTCTGACATTTCACATTCTTAAAATAAAGTGGTGATCCTAACTGACCTAAAGTGGAGTAGTTTTACTTGGATTAAATGTCAGGAATTGTGAAAAACTGAGTTGAAATGTATTTGGCTAATATGTATGTAAACCTCCAACTTCAACTGTATATCACACACTCACACACAAACTCTCCAATTACCATGCAGAGAAGTGTTTGACAACTATCCGATAAGAGAGGCAAACACATACACATGCTTGTCCCTATCGTTCCACTACCTCCTGTTACATAGAACGACAACCCTCTCACTCAGCCAGACAGAATTTTTATTTATTTATTTAACACATTCTCATTTGCAGAAACGACCTGGGGAATAGTTACAGGGGAGAGGAGGGGGATGAACGAGCCAATTGTAAACTGGGGATTATTAGGTGAACATGATGGTTTGAGGGCTAGATTTGGGAATTTAGCCCGGACACCAGGGTTAACACCCCTACTCTTACAATAAGTGCCATGGGATCTTTTAATGACCTCAGAGAGTCAGGACACCCGTTTAACGTCCAATCCGAAAGACGGCACCCTACACAGGGCAGTGCCCTGGGGCATTGGGATATTTTTTTTAGACCAGAGGAAAGAGTGCCTTCTACTGGCCCTCCAGAATACATAACTTTTAAAATGGGTGATTAAACTCCTACATTACAACCCTTGCTCTAATGCATTACAAGTTATATCTGTTTAATTACTTTTTAACCAAGTTATAGACTGTTTTCTCTGATACCGCATGGCAAGCGGTACCGGAGCACCAATTCTAGGACCAAAAGGCTCTTCAACTGCTTCTACCCCCAAGCAATTAGACTGCTGAACAATTCATAAAAATTGCCACCGGACAATTTACATTGACCCCCCTCTTGTACACTGCTGCTACTCGCTGTTTGTTTGTTACCTATGCATAGTCACTTCACCCCATCTACATGTACAGATTACCTCAACTAGCCTGTACCCCTGCACACTGACTCGGACCGGTGCCCCCTGTACAGAGCCTCCTTATTGTTATTCTTATTGTGTTACTTTGTATTATAACTTTTTATTTTAGTCTACTAGGTAAATATTTTATTCTTCTTGAACTGCACTGTTGGTTAAGGGCTTGTAAGTAAGCATTTCACGGTAAAGTGCCTTTCTAAGGTCTTCGAAAGCCAAGTCAACAAACAGATTACCGACCATTTCGAATCTCACCATACCTTCTCTGCTATGCAATCTGGTTTCAGAGCTGGTCATGGGTGCACCTCAGCCACGCTCAAGGTCCTAAACGATATCTTAACCGCCATCGATAAGAAACATTACTGTGCAGCCGTATTCACTGATCTGGCCAAGGCTTTCGACTCTGTCAATCACCATATCCTCATCGGCAGACTCGACAGCCTTGGTTTCTCAAATGATTGCCTCGCCTGGTTCACCAACTACTTCTCTGATAGAGTTCAGTGTGTCAAATCGGAGGGTCTGCTGTCCGGACCTCTGGCAGTCTCTATGGGGGTGCCACAGGGTTCAATTCTTGGACCGACTCTCTTCTCTGTATACATCAATGAGGTCGCTCTTGCTGCTGGTGAGTCCCTGATCCACCTCTACGCAGACGACACCATTCTGTATACTTCCGGCCCTTCTTTGGACACTGTGTTAACAACCCTCCAGGCAAGCTTCAATGCCATACAACTCTCCTTCCGTGGCCTCCAATTGCTCTTAAATACAAGTAAAACTAAATGCATGCTCTTCAACCGATCGCTACCTGCACCTACCCGCCTGTCCAACATCACTACTCTGGACGGCTCTGACTTAGAATACGTGGACAACTACAAATACTTAGGTGTCTGGTTAGACTGTAAACTCTCCTTCCAGACCCATATCAAACATCTCCAATCCAAAGTTAAATCTAGAATTGGCTTCCTATTTCGCAACAAAGCATCCTTCACTCATGCTGCCAAACATACCCTTGTAAAACTGACCATCCTACCAATCCTCGACTTTGGCGATGTCATTTACAAAATAGCCTCCAATACCCTACTCAACAAATTGGATGCAGTCTATCACAGTGCAATCCGTTTTATCACCAAAGCCCCATATACTACCCACCATTGCGACCTGTACGCTCTCGTTGGCTGGCCCTCGCTTCATACTCGTCGCCAAACCCACTGGCTCCATGTCATCTACAAGACCCTGCTAGGTAAAGTCCCCCCTTATCTCAGCTCGCTGGTCACCATAGCATCTCCCACCTGTAGCACACGCTCCAGCAGGTATATCTCTCTAGTCACCCCCAAAACCAATTCTTTCTTTGGCCGCCTCTCCTTCCAGTTCTCTGCTGCCAATGACTGGAACGAACTACAAAAATCTCTGAAACTGGAAACACTTATCTCCCTCACTAGCTTTAAGCACCAACTGTCAGAGCAGCTCACAGATTACTGCACCTGTACATAGCCCACCTATAATTTAGCCCAAACAACTACCTCTTTCCCAACTGTATTTAATTTTAATTTATTTATTTATTTTGCTCCTTTGCACCCCATTATTTTTTTATTTCTACTTTGCACATTCTTCCATTGCAAAACTACCATTCCAGTATTTTACTTGCTATATTGTATTTACTTTGCCATCATGGCCTTTTTTGCCTTTACCTCCCTTCTCACCTCATTTGCTCACATTGTATATAGACTTGTTTATACTGCATTATTGACTGTATGTTTGTTTTTACTCCATGTGTAACTCTGTGTCGTTTTATCTGTCGAACTGCTTTGCTTTATCTTGGCCAGGTCGCAATTGTAAATGAGAACTTGTTCTCAACTTGCCTACCTGGTTAAATAAAGGTAAAATAAAATAAATAAATAAAAAGTCTACACTTGTTGTATTTGGCGCACATTTTGTATTTGATTACAATCTAAATGTTTAATTTCCATTCTCTGTGCCAGAGTCAGATGAAGAGTGCAGTTAAAAGTCACTATCTCTCTAGTCCCACTGAGTAGTTCTCTCTAGTCCCACTGAGCTCCAGTCAGTCCCACTGAGTAGTTCTCTCTAGTCCCACTGAGCTCCAGTCAGTCCCACTGAGTAGTTCTCTCTAGTCCCACTGAGCTCCAGTCAGTCCCACTGAGTAGTTCTCTCTAGTCCCAGTCAGGCCTACAGTAGTTCTCTCTAGTCCCAGTCAGACCTATAGTAGTTCTCTCTAGTCCCAGTCAGGCCTACAGTAGTTCTCTCTAGTCCCAGTCAGACCTATAGTAGTTCTCTCTAGTCCCAGTCAGACCTACAGTAGTTCTCTCTAGTCCCACTGAGCCCCAGTCAGGCCTATAGTAGTTCTCTCTAGTCCCAGTCAGACCTAGTAGTTCTCTCTAGTCCCAGTCAGACCTACAGTAGTTCTCTCTAGTCCCACTGAGTCCCAGTCAGACCTACAGTTGTTCTCTCTAGTCCCAGTCAGACCTACAGTAGTTCTCTCTAGTCCCAGTCAGGCCTACAGTAGTTCTCTCTATTCCCAGTCAGACCTATAGTAGTTCTCTCTAGTCCCAGTCAGACCTAGTAGTTTTCTCTAGTCCCAGTCAGACCTACAGTAGTTCTCTCTAGTCCCAGTCAGACCTACAGTAGTTCTCTCTAGTCCCAGTCAGACCTACAGTAGTTCTCTCTTGTCCCAGTCAGACCTATAGTAGTTCTCTCTAGTCCCACTGAGCCCCAGTCAGACCTATAGTAGTTCTCTCTAGTCCCAGTCAGACCTATAGTAGTTCTCTCTAGTCCCAGTCAGACCTACAGTAGTTCTCTCTAGTCCCAGTCAGACCTACAGTAGTTCTCTCTAGTCCCACTGAGCCCCAGTCAGACCTACAGTAGTTCTCTCTAGTCCCAGTCAGACCTACAGTAGCTCTCTCTAGTCCCAGTCAGACCTATAGTAGTTCTCTCTAGTCCAACTGAGTCCCAGTCAGACCTACAGTAGTTATCTCTAGTCCCACTGAGCCCCAGTCAGACCTATAGCAGTTCTCTCTATTCCCATTCAAACCTACAGTAGTTCTCTCTATTCCCAGTCAGACCTATCGTAGTTCTCTCTAGTCCCAGTCAGACCTATAGTAGTTCTCTCTAGTCCCACTGAGCCCCAGTCAGACCTACAGTAGTTCTCTCGAGTCCCAGTCAGACCTACAGTAGTTCTCTCTAGTCCCACTGAGCCCCAGTCAGACCTACAGTAGTTCTCTCTAGTCCCAGTCAGACCTATAGTAGTTATCTCTAGTCCCAGTCAGACCTATAGTAGTTCTCTCTAGTCCCAGTCAGACCTACAGTAGTTATCTCTAGTCCCAGTCAGACCTATAGTAGTTCTCTCTAGTCCCAGTCAGACCTACAGTAGTTCTCTCGAGTCCCAGTCAGACCTATAGTAGTTCTGTCTAGTCCCAGTCAGACCTATAGTAGTTATCTCTAGTCCCAGTCAGACCTATAGTAGTTCTCTCTAGTCCCAGTCAGACCTACAGTAGTTATCTCGAGTCCCAGTCAGACCTACAGTAGTTCTCTCTAATCCCAGTCAGACCTACAGTAGTTCTCTCTAGTCCTACTGAGCCCCAGTCAGACCTATAGTAGTTCTCTCTAGTCCCAGTCAGACCTATAGTAGTTCTCTCTAGTCCCAGTCAGACCTACAGTAGTTCTCTCAAGTCCCAGTCAGACCTATAGTAGTTCTCTCTTGTCCCAGTCAGACCTACAGTAGTTATCTCGAGTCCCAGTCAGACCTATAGTAGTTCTCTCTAGTCCCACTGAGTCCCAGTCAGACCTATAGTAGTTCTCTCTAGTTCCACTGAGCCCCAGTCAGACCTATAGTAGTTCTCTCTAGTCCCAGTCAGACCTACAGTAGTTCTCTCTAGTCCCAGTCAGACATATAGTAGTTCTCTCTAGTCCTACTGAGCCCCAGTCAGACCTATAGTAGTTCTCTCTAGTCCCAGTCAGACCTATAGTAGTTCTCTCTAGTCCCAGTCAGACCTACAGTAGTTCTCTCAAGTCCCAGTCAGACCTATAGTAGTTCTCTCTTGTCCCAGTCAGACCTACAGTAGTTATCTCGAGTCCCAGTCAGACCTATAGTAGTTCTCTCTAGTCCCACTGAGTCCCAGTCAGACCTATAGTAGTTCTCTCTAGTCCCACTGAGCCCCAGTCAGACCTATAGTAGTTATCTCTAGTCCCAGTCAGACCTACAGTAGTTCTCTCAAGTCCCAGTCAGACCTATAGTAGTTCTCTCTTGTCCCAGTCAGACCTACAGTAGTTATCTCGAGTCCCAGTCAGACCTATAGTAGTTCTCTCTAGTCCCACTGAGTCCCAGTCAGACATATAGTAGTTCTCTCTAGTCCCACTGAGCCCCA
The DNA here is from genome assembly GCF_002021735.2 of Oncorhynchus kisutch. NCBI lineage: Eukaryota > Metazoa > Chordata > Actinopteri > Salmoniformes > Salmonidae > Oncorhynchus > Oncorhynchus kisutch. Next base: position 58,350,067 of record NC_034175.2, on the reverse strand, counting down.
GTCAGACCTACAGTAGTTCTCTCTAGTCCCAGTCAGACCTACAGTAGTTCTCTCTAGTCCCACTGAGCCCCAGTCAGACCTACAGTAGTTCTCTCTAGTCCCAGTCAGACCTATAGTAGTTCTCTCTAGTCCCACTGAGCCCCAGTCAGACCTACAGTAGTTCTCTCTAGTCCCACTGAGCCCCAGTCAGACCTACACTACAGTGTCTTTAAAAGCAGTAGTTCATCCCTGGGGCAGTAGGCCAGCCAGTAGGCTGGAAGAAGGCTGTAAAGGACTGACTCTCTTCAGTGAGGGGCTGGAATGGGGCTTAATCTCACAAATAAATCAATACTCCAGTCTTCACGAAATGAAGTTTTCAATTATGTATGTTAAGACTTGCTTTAGGGCCTGATCTTTTCTCTGCTTTTCGGACACATAAAATGCATAACCTAAGAGTATCATTTTGCTTAATTTGAGAGGGAGAAAACAATTTAACCATACCTAAGAGATTAACTAATCATTCTTCAACATTTACTAAGACCTTAGAGTCTTACAGTGCATTCAGAAAGTATTCAGACCCCTTGACTTTTTCCATATTTTGTTACTTCACAGCCTTATTCTGAAATCGATTAAATAAACAAAACATCTTCAGCTATCTACCCACACTACCCCATAATGACAAAGCAAAATCAGATTTTTTGATATTTTTGCAAATGTATTAAATAGAAAAACAGAAATACCTTATTTACATAAGTATTCAGACCATTTGCTATGAAACTCAAAATTGAGCTCAGTTGCATCCTGTTTCCATTGATCATCCTTGAGATGTTTCTACAACTTGATTGGAGTCCACCTGTGGTAAATTTAATTGATTGGACATGATTTGGAAAGGCACATATAATATATAATATATAACCTGTCTCACAATTGACAGTGCATGTCAGAGCCAAAACCAAGCAATGAGGTTGAAGGAATTGTCTTTGGAGCTCTGAGACAGGATTGTGTCGAGGCACAGATCAGAGGAAGGGCACCAAAAAAATTCTGCATTATTGAAGGTCCCCAAGAACACAGTGGCCTCCATCATTCTTAAATGGAAGAAGTTTGGAACCACCAAGACTCTTCCTAGAGCTGGCCGTCCGGCCAAACTGAGCAATCAGGGAGAAGGGCCTTGGTCAGGGAGGTGACCAAGAACCCGATGGTAACTCTGACAGAGTTCTAGAGTTCCTCTGTGGATATGGGAGAACCTTCCAGTAGGACAAGCATCTCTGCAGCCCTCCACCAATCAGGCCTTTATGGTAGAGTGGCCAGACGGAAGACACTCCTCAGTAACAGACACATGACAGCCCGCTTGGAGTTTGCCAAAGGCACCTAAAGACTCTCAGACCATGAGAAACAAGATTCTCTGGTCTGATGAAACCAAGGTCGAACTCTTTGGCCTGAATGCCAAGCGTCACATCTGGAGGAAACCTTGCACCATCCCTATGGTGAAGCATGGTGGTGGCAGTATCATGCTGTTGAGATATTTTTCAGAGCAAAATACAAAGAGATCCTTGGTGAAAACCTGCTCCAGAGCACCCAGGACATCAGACTGGGGCGAAGGTTCACCTTCCAACAGGACAACGTCCCTAAGCACATAGCCAAGACAATACAGGAGTGGCTTCGGGACAAGTCTCTGAATGTCCTTGAGTGGCCTAGCCAGAGCCCGGGCGAACCTGATCGAGACCTGAAGAGACCTGAAAATAGACGTGCAGCAACGCTCCCCATCCAACCTGACAGAGCTTGACAGGATCTGCAGAGAAGAATGGGATAAAGTCCCCAAATACAGGTGCGCTAAGATTGTGGCTTCATATCCGAAGAAGACACGCAGCTGAAATCACTGCCAAAGATGCTTCAATAAAGTACTGAGTAAAGGGTCTGAATATTTATTTAAATGTAATATTTGAGTTTGAATTTTTTTATAAATGAGCAAAAATGTCTAAAAACCTTTATTTTAATCTGCAATTATGGGGTATTGTGTGTAGACTGATGAATACTTTCCGAAGGCACTAGCCAGAGTGGCCTCTTTCTTCGTTTTTGAACACTTTCTCTTTTTGTATTTTTCAGACTGTATATGGACTGAGATGGACTGATATGATTGTGATGGTTCAGGGCACAGAGATGGTTCAGAAGGAGGATGGATTCCTTCAGATTATCTGTTTCGGGTATTATTTGACTGTTCCACCTCAGTGTATAGGCTCTCTATAGTAATCTCTCTCCACACCGTTTCCTGCTGTAAACAAATCACTCTCCTTTCCTCTTTCTCTCTCATATTTTCTCTCCCTCTTTCTCTGGTCTGTCTGGCACAAGGTCTTTTAGATTCATCCCTCACAGGTTACTGTGTCCGCAGGGGTCCTGTCTTTAGCGCTGTCACCGTTTATCACACACACACACACACACACACACACACACACACACACACACCACCAGACCGCTGAATACCCACATAGTTCTTGGATCTCTTTGATGGGATTTGACACCCACCCCCTGCCTCCCTGTCTTCCCCTTTACCTGCCATATTTCTCTCGCTCTCTCGCTCTCACTCCCTAGGTCTCTACCTCTCCCTCTCTATCGATCTCCCCCCCTCGGCCAGTGGACACATCACACCATCGCTTTGGTTTCATCATCGTTGTGTTGATTTTAGCCAGAGCATTAGGTGTTTTCACAGATCTAACAGGTATTGAATCAGCCTGTGTTTTGATAGCTAATTGGATCCATGTTATAGTCTGTCTGCCTCAAGGTTGACACAAAACCCGGCCGTGCTCAGGCCCTTGTTGAGGGTTATGTCTCATAACACAGCTACACAGCCCAATTTCCTGGAACTACACACTCCATTACAGATGCAATTTTTCTCTGTCTCCCCTCTCTCAGCTGAAAAGAGCTCTGAGCAGTCCACTCCCAAACACAGCTCCCCGGCCTGACAAAATCACGTTTTATCACCCAGAAACAGGGAAATAAACGTAGCTTGTTTGAAGTTTCAAGTGAACATTCCCCCCGACTGGATCCAGTCACAGTGTTGAGATACTGAACTGAGTCTCTGAGGTGTCAGGGTTGAGTGTGGAGGGCCACACAGGACCTCTTAGAGCAAAGCTCTGTGTGGGGAAGGGCTGCACTATGAGAGACAGGGGCCCCATAGAGGGCTGTGCAGGGGCCACTGGGACCTGATGCTTCCTTCAAATCAGCTTTGGGGTGACTGAGAGATGGCAGGGGTACCACCCAGAGGACAGACAGGATGAAGCACACATACACACACACTCACTTATACCACAGGCCTCAGCATCATTCGGTCCCTGTCACACTATCCCCCATCAATGTGTAACCAGTCACACACACACACACACACACACTGGTGTCTCTGTAGAGAGTCCTATTCTAAGACCACCCCAGGGTGTCTATCTCTGGCCTTACAGAGACTAACTCTCTCAAGCTCCTTTAGTTTCTCTAAGCTGGAGAGAGGGAGTTTATGTAAGTCTTTAAAGAGATACCTTTGTGGGATGAGGAGGCCTTGTGAAGCAGGTTGCTGATACAGGAGTCTACTGATAAGGTTACACCTACATTTACAGTACCTTCAGAAAGTATTCAGACCCCTTTTGACATCTTACCACATTTTGTTGTGTTACAGCTTGAATTTAAAATGGATTACATTCAGATTTTACACATTTTTTAATTAAAAAATCAAACGCTGTAATATCTTGAGTCAATAAGTATTCAAACCCTTTGTTATGGCCTAAATAAGTTCAGGAGTAAAAATGTACTTAACAAGTAATATAATTAGTTGCATGGACTCTTTGTGCAATAATAGTGTTTAACATGATTTTTGAATGACTACCTCATCTCTGTTCCCCACACATACAATTATCTACAAGTTCCTACAGTCGAGCAGTGAATTTAAAACACCTTTTCAACCACAAAGACCAGAGAGTTTTTTCCAATGCCTCGCAAAGAAGGGCACCTATTGGTACAGTAGATGGGTAAAAATTAAAAAGCAGACATTGAATATCCCTTTGAGCATGATGAAGTTATTCATTACACTTTGGATGGTATATCAATACACCCAGTCAAATCGAATCAAGTGTTATTTGTCACATACACGTGTTTATCAGATGTTATTGCGGTTGTAGAGAAATGCTTCGCTTCATCCAAATATCTCAAATTTGGACTCATCAGACCAAAGGACAATTTTCCACTGGTCTAATGTCCATTGCTCGTGTTTCTTGGCCCAATCAAGTCTCTTCTTATTGGTGTCCTTTAGTAGTTGTTTCTTTGCAGCAATCAACCATGAAGGCCTGATTCACGTAGTCTCCCCTGAACAGTTGATGTTGAGATGTGTCTGTTACTTGAACTCTGTGAAGCATTTATTTGGGATGCAATTTCTGAGGCTGGTAACTCTAATGAATTTATCCTCTGCAGCAGAGGTAGTAACTCTGGGTCTTCCTTTCTTCTGGCTGTCCTCATGAGAGCCAGGTTCATCATAGCGTTTGATAGTTTTTACAACTGCACTTGAAGAAACTTTCAAAGTTCTTGAAATATTCCATATTGACTGACCTTCATGTCTTAAGGTAATGATGGACTGTCATTTCTCTTTGCTTATTTGAGTTGTTCTTGCCATAATATGGACTTGTTTTTTTTACCAAATAGGACTGTCTTCTGTATACCACCCCTACCTTGTCACAACACAACTGATTGTCTCAAATGCATTTAAGAAGGAAAGAAATTCCACAAATTAACTTTTAACAAGGCACACCTGATAATTGAAATGCATTCCAGGTGACTACCTCATGAAGCTGGTTGAGAGAATGCCAAGAGTGTGCAAAGCTGTCATCAAGGCAAAGGGTGGCTACTTTGAAAAATATATATTTGGATTTGTTTAACACTTTTTGGGTTACTACATGATTCCATACAGTATGTGTTATTTCATAGTTTTGATGATTCATAGTTATTCTACAATGTAGAAAATAATAGAAATTAAGAAAAACCCTGGAATGAGTAGTTGTGTCCAAACTTTTGACTGGTACTGTATGTAAATGAGATATTTCTGTTTTAGATTTTCAATGAATGTGAAAAAAGTCCAAAAACATGTTTTCACTTTCTCATTCTGAGGAACAAAATGTATTGAATACCTTTCGAATTCAGGCTGTAACACAACCAATTGTGGAATAAGGGGTATGAATACTTTCTGAAGGCACTGTAGCTACTGTACCTGTTCGGGTGTTGTAATGATCACCCACTAAACAACTGGCCAGGATATAAAGCATTTTCATACCTGACTGTGGCGGTGTAGGAAAACTCCAATGCATGATCTAGAAGTGTGTCCCAGCTTTTATGCTTACTGACGATCTCTTTATTTCATTTAATACATTTAGATGGGTTAAGTGCAAAGACATGTCAGTCCATTTGTATCACTGGTGTAATTCTAGTTGTGAAATAATATTTGATATTTTGACACCTGTATGTACAATCTGGCTGACACAAACGGAGAGAGTCGTAGATGGGTGGGTGTGTTGGGATCCTTTCAGAATTCACAGCAAAACAATACAACATGAAGCATATTAGGCAATATAATACTTCATCAAAATTAATTTGTTTTAATTACATTATTATTACTGTGAAACCTTGAGGGAGAAATAGATTAAAATGTGTTGTCTTTTAGATTGAATTAAAACATGTCATTAAAAGGATAATGAGTCTGTATAACTAACCATTAGGATGTGATTACGGTTCTCCTGTTGGTAGGTAGTGTTAGGTAAGTACAAAACTACTTATTATCACTGAAATAATTGGCTCAAATTAGCATCTTCTTTCCCCAACTTTCCATAGTCTGCTAATAAAGAGCTTCTGTTCTTCCCAGTTATTAATTAGACTGGTAGAAACGTCAGAGGAGGGGAGGGAGGAAAGAGGTGGAGAGGGGGAAAGGAAAGGGAGAAGAGAGGTGGGGTGACAGAGTGAGTGAGTCGGGGAGAGAAGGAGGGAGTCTATGGGTTTTTGTATGTCTATGTTGGCCTGATATGGTTCCCAATCAGAGACAGCTGTTTATTGTTGTCTCTGTTTGGGGATCATATTTAGGTAGCCATTTCCCACATTTGTGTGGTGGGATCTTGACTATGTTTAGTTGCCTGTCTGCACTAATTTGTATAGCTTTTAGTTTGTTGTGTTTGTTAAGTGTTTTTTTCATTAAAAGAGAATGTACGCCTGCTGTGCCTTGGTCTCACTCATACGACGATCATGACAAACACATTTGAGTAAGATGAACTGCCCAAGGACAAAGGGTATGTGGAGGTCAAAGTGCATACAGAGGTCAGAGTCATATCGTTGATTGATGTGTCTAGACTGAAGGGCAGCTATTGTGTTGTTGTTGAGCTGATTTAAAACCATTTTCCTCAGCAGGTAATTTGATTCTGGGAGCTTGGTGTTAGATGATCCATGGTCACTCTACAGCTGTCACACTGTGTGCATGTCAGTGTAATAGAGGGTAGAGCCAGAGGTCAGGGCTAAACACCTCCAATAGACTTCCATTCCAAAAACACAGAGGCAGGTGGCCTGCTGACCTCATGAAGCACTTACAGGGCTGTCACCCTTGTCACATGACCTGGGAGTCACAGAGGTGGGGTACAGGTGGTTAGTGATGGGTTCAAGTGAGGTTTGAATTGTTTAGTAACGGTCCTGTTCCCCTCTTTTATTTTGTAATGTTGAGCTGCTTTTAGCGCTATCACTAGATGACCAAAAGTATGTGGACACCTTCTCGTCGAACATCTCATTCCAAAATCATGGGCATTAATATGGAGTTGTTCCCCCCCTTTGATGCTATAACAACCTCCACTCTCCTGGGAAGGCTTTCCACGAGATGTTGGAACATTGCTGCGGGGACTTGCTTCCATTCAGCCACAAGAGAATTAGTGAGGTCGTGCGTTGATGTTGGCCGATTAGGCCTGGCTCGCTGTCAGCGTACCACTTCATCCCAAAGGTGTTCCATTGGGTTGAGGTTAGGGCTTTGTGCAGGCCAATCAAGTTCTTTCACACCGATGTTGACAAACCATTTCTGTATGGTACTCGCTTTGTGCACAGGGGCATTGTTATTTTGAAACAGGATAGGGCCTTCCCCCCCAGAATCATATAGAATGGCATTGTATGCTGTAGTGTTAAGATTTCCTTTCACTGGAACCATGAAAAACAGCCCGAGACCATTATTCCTCTTCCACCAAACTTTACAGTTGGTACTATGCATTCGGGCAGGTAGTGTTCTCCTGGCATCCGCCAAACCCAGATTCGTCCGTCGGACCGCCAGATGGTGAAGCGTGATTCATCACTCCAGAGAATGTATTCCTACTGCTCCAGAGTCCAATGGTGGCGAGTTTTACACCACTCCAGCCGACAATTGGCACTGCGCATGGTGATCTTAGGCATGTGTGCGGCTGCTCGGGCCATGGAAACACACAAACAGTTCTTGTGCTGACGTTGCTTCCAGAGGCAGTTTGGAACTCGGTAGTGAGTGTTGCAACTGAGGACAGACAATTTTTATGCGCTACACGCTTTATCACTCGGTGGTCCTGTTCTGTGAGCTTGTGTGGCCTACCACTTCACGACTGAGCCGTTGTTGCTCCTAGACGTTTCCACTTCACAGTAATAGCACTTACAGTTGACTGGGTCAGCTCTAGCAGGGCAGAAATTTGACGAACTGACTTGTTGTAAAGGTGGCATCCTATGACGGTGCCACGTTGAAAGTCACTGTGCTCTTCAGAGATGCCATTCCACTGCCAATGTTAGTCTATGTAGATTGTATAGCTTGGTGCTCAATTTTATTCACCTGTCAGCAATGGGTTTGGCTGAAATAGCCAAATCCACTGATTTAAAGGGGTCTTCACATGCTTTTGTATATACTGTATAGTGTATCTATAGTACTTTAGCAGCTCACTAACAGTCCTTTTTTTTGTTTTCTTCCTCACCTCTCTTCCTCCTCCTCTCCTCTCCAGTGGGATGCTATAACAGAGATGGATGAACACAACCGTCCCATCCATACCTTCCAGGTGTGTCACGTGATGGAACCCAACCAGAACAACTGGCTACGCTCCAATTGGATCTTCCGCCAGGCAGCACAGAAGGTGTGTAGGGGTTCTGAGCATGGGTTGGAACATGGTGCTGATAACACCTGGGTTGCAGGTTCAGTTCCCGCATGGGCCACATATTAACCAACTGCATAAGTGGCTTTGAATAAAACATTAGCTACTTTACTTTGTTTATTATTTTTGCAAGGTGTACGTGGAGCTGCGGTTCACTCTGAGAGACTGTAACTCCATCCCCTGGGTATCTGGGACCTGCAAGGAGACCTTCAACCTTTTCTACTATGAGACAGACGAGTCCCACGGGGTCAAGTTCAAACCTGCCCAGTACACCAAGATCGACACCATTGCAGCCGACGAGAGCTTCACCCAGATGGACCTGGGAGACCGCATTCTGAAGCTCAACACTGAGGTCCATCACCTCAATTAACTCAATTCAATAATATGTGACTTATAGCCTGGGTGCCAGTCTTTTTCTGCCCTCTTGCCGACTCCTATTGTTTGGCATGGTAATTTCATAAGGAGTTGGCAAGAGAGCAGAAACAGAATGCTGCCCATGTTATTTGATTTATCCCACAAGAGACAATTGTTTAGGCGCTGCATACTAGGGACATGTTGTTGCGAGATACAGTGCCTTGCGAAAGTATTCGGCCCCCTTGAACTTTGCGACCTTTTGCCACATTTCAGGCTTCAAACATAAAGATATAAAACTGTATTTTTTTGTGAAGAATCAACAACAAGTGGGACACAATCATGAAGTGGAACGACATTTATTGGATATTTCAAACTTTTTTAACAAATCAAAAACTGAAAAATTGGGCGTGCAAAATTATTCAGCCCCTTTACTTTCAGTGCAGCAAACTTTCTCCAGAAGTTCAGTGAGGATCTCTGAATGATCCAATGATGACCTAAATGACTAATGATGATAAATACAATCCACCTGTGTGTAATCAAGTCTCCGTATAAATGCACCTGCACTGTGATAGTCTCAGAGGTCCGTTAAAAGCGCAGAGAGCATCATGAAGAACAAGGAACACACCAGGCAGGTCCGAGATACTGTTGTGAAGAAGTTTAAAGCCGGATTTGGATACAAAAAGATTTCCCAAGCTTTAAACATCCCAAGGAGCACTGTGCAAGCGATAATATTGAAATGGAAGGAGTATCAGACCACTGCAAATCTACCAAGACCTGGCCGTCCCTCTAAACTTTCAGCTCATACAAGGAGAAGACTGATCAGAGATGCAGCCAAGAGACCCATGATCACTCTGGATGAACTGCAGAGATCTACAGCTGAGGTGGGAGACTCTGTCCATAGGACAACAATCAGTCGTATATTGCACAAATCTGGCCTTTATGGAAGAGTGGCAAGAAGAAAGCCATTTCTTAAAGATATCCATAAAAAGTGTCGTTTAAAGTTTGCCACAAACCACCTGGGAGACACACCAAACATATGGAAGAAAGTGCTCTGGTCAGATGAAACCAAAATTGAACCTTTTGGCAACAATGCAAAACGTTATGTTTGGCGTAAAAGCAACACAGCTCATCACCCTGAACACACATTCCCCACTGTCAAACATGGTGGTGGCAGCATCATGGTTTGGGCCTGCTTTTCTTCAGCAGGGACAGGGAAGATGGTTAAAATTGATGGGGAAGATGGATGGAGCCAAATACAGGACCATTCTGGAAGAAAACCTGATGGAGTCTGCAAAAGACCTGAGACTGGGACGGAGATTTGTCTTCCAACAAGACAATGATCCAAAACATAAAGCAAAATCTACAATGGAATGGTTCAAAAATAAACATATCCAGGTGTTAGAATGGCCAAGTCAAAGTCCAGACCTGAATCCAATCGAGAATCTGTGGAAAGAACTGAAAACTGCTGTTCACAAATGCTCTCCATCCAACCTCACTGAGCTCGAGCTGTTTTGCAAGGAGGAATGGGAAAAAATGTCAGTCTCTCGATGTGCAAAACTGATAGAGACATACCCCAAGCGACTTACAGCTGTAATCGCAGCAAAAGGTGGCGCTACAAAGTATTAACTTAAGGGGCCTGAATAATTTTGCACGCCCAATTTTTCAGTTTTTGATTTGTTAAAAAAGTTTGAAATATCCAATAAATGTCGTTCCAGTTCATGATTGTGTCCCACTTGTTGTTGATTCTTCACAAAAAAATACAGTTTTATATCTTTATGTTTGAAGCCTGAAATGTGGCAAAAGGTCGCAAAGTTCAAGGGGGCCGAATACTTTCGCAAGGCACTGTATATGTGAGCATCCATTTAATAAAGTTAAATTCAGTTAGCTTTATTGATCCACAATGTTTTCTATAGGTTCGGGAAGTGGGTCCTATCTCCAGGAAGGGTTTCTACCTGGCGTTCCAGGATATTGGGGCGTGCATCGCCCTGGTCTCAGTCAGGGTGTACTATAAGAAGTGTCCCTTCACCCTGAGGAACCTGGCCTCCTTCCCTGACACCGTGCCCCGGGTCGACTCCTCCTCCCTGGTGGAGGTCAGGGGAGTGTGTGTGGAGCATGCCGAGGAGAGGGACACTCCCAAACTGTACTGCGGCGCCGACGGTGACTGGCTGGTGCCTTTGGGGAAGTGTGTCTGTAGCCTGGGCTATGAAGAGATGGACGGGGCATGTCTCGGTGAGTCACATGACTTCTGTTCTGACTGGATCTGTCTACCTTTCTCTACTCTCTCTCTCTCTCTCCCCGCACTTTCATTCTCTTTCTCCATTTCAGTAGTCCCTCACCCCCTCTCTTTCCATGTACTTACAGTATATCTTTGTATTAATCTGAATCATCTCCTGAAGCTGTATGATATGAATACAGCTTAGCAGTAAACATGAGGTTTGATAGAGAATCAATATTTGGGTCATTCCACGAAATTAGTCCCTTTTGCGTCCCTTTGATATTGTAAGTATTAATTGTGCACCAATATGGAATTTTAAAAGCCTGTTATATTAAATGAAGTGCCCTTTAATGTAGGAATTCAATAAATCATATTTTTAATATGAATAAATTATTTTAATCTACTTAACCCCCAAATTTCTCAAAGTTTCACCATCACTGTAAAGCCCTAGTTATGTTTTTGCTTTGACAAAGTTATTTCTTAATATAATTTTTAATTTCATGTCATTAGGGATTAATTTAATAGTCTGATTAGTCTGTCCCTTATTTTACGTTCAACCCTGTTATGTGAACTGAACTCTCGTTTGAATATTGGAAAACTATTCCTTTTTAAATATTTTTCAAAAGCAACACTGAACATCTTATAGTCAAATCATAGCGTAAAAGCAGGTGAGCTGGTTCTATTCTTGCTGGCCATTTGCTGGTGATTACTGTTGGAAAACTGAGTGGGTCAAGCGGAACATATCAACCCTGTTACCCATAAATAGTTTTATCTATTTAACTATTTCTATATATTTTTTAATTCAATTGCACATCCCTGTTGCACACAACAAGCTTCCATTCCTCCGGCACAGGGGAATTTATGGCTGAGTTATGATGAAATCTGTCAACCATGTTACGGTCAACCCTGTTACTTTATTTGGCACTTAATAGTCATTTTTTCCCTTGAGATGGGAAAACATGTTTTGTTATTAAATTTAACACATGCTTTTTATGACAGAATGTTAAAATTAGGTGAAATCAAAGTTGCACTTCTCAAAAGGCACCAAATTGGTGGAATGACCCATCTGTAGGCTACATATCACCAGTCCTGGCCTGCAGGGGGATTATTTATGGATTATGTACGGGCCAAGGTGTCTGACTACACAATGAAGAGTGTCAGGTGTTTCAACCACAGCTGCTTTATTCACTGACCTGGATCCAGATAGGTCTCTTTCTCCCTCATAATTTCTCCCTCCCTCTCATCCCATTTCTCTCTCTAAATCTCACCTCCCTCACCCCTCCTTCCTTCCCTTCCTCACCCCCTCTCCATCCCTCTCTTTTATTTGTCATTCTGCAGTATAGGTGCAGTGCAGATAGGCAGAGCTCCATGCATCTTCACAAAGCCACAAAGTCATCCCCTATCCTTCATTATCTACCTCCTGTCAACCCTCCTTCATCCCTTCTCCTCTCCTCCTCATCTCCTTCTTTGTAGCAGCCCTCCCACTCTGCCATTCAGATGAGATGTAATGTGAGGGGCTCTGGCTGTGTGGTGCTGATTGTTAACTGAAGCTGCAGCTGGATCTGTGGACCAGTAGGGGAGAGAGGATGTGTGTGTGATATGAGAGAGGCTGTGTTTGTATGTGTGGTAGGGGATATGATGTATTTGTGGTAGGGCAGAGGCTGTGAAATATAACACAGATAAAGAGTGTTTGTGATATGCGCACCACAAATGTAACCACCGGTGCTGGGCCCAAAAAATGATATCCTGCTCCTGTGGTTTTCTTTCTTTGCACATAAGAGCATTAGTGTATTATACAAACACTATGTTTGGAAATTTGTGGATAGAGAGTGAGGGGTGCTCTCCTTTTCGAGACAGCTCTACCTCCAGCTGTCACCAGTGTTAGGAATCTGTCTGTAGTCTCAGCCTGCTGTCTGGCCATGCTGCTGTCTGTCTGTGGCCATGCTGCTGTCTGTCAGTGCTGCTGTCTGTCAGTGCAGCTGTCTGTGGCCATGATGCTGTCCATGGTTATGCTGCTGTCTGTCAGTGCTGATATCAGTGGCCATGATGCTGTCCATGGTTATGCTGCTGTCAGTGGCCATGCTGCTGTCCATGGTTATGCTGCTGTCTGTCAGTGGCCATGCTGCTGTCAGTGGCTTTGCTGCTGTCCATGGTTATACTGCTGTCTGTCAGTGGCCATGCTGCTGTCAGTGGCCATGCTGCTGTCAGTGGCCATGCTGCTGTCTGTGGTCATGCTGCTGTCATTGGCCATGCTGCTGTCAGTGGCCATGCTGCTGTCTGTGGCCATGCTGCTGTCAGTGGCCATGCTGCTGTCTGTGGCCATGCTGCTGTCTGTGGCCATGCTGCTGTCTGTGGCCATGCTGCTGTCTGTGGCCATGCTGCTGTCTGTGGCCATGCTGCTGACAGTGGCCATGCTGCTGTCAGTGGCCATGCTGCTGTCTGTGGCCATGCTGCTGTCTGTGGCCATGCTGCTGTCTGTGGCCATGCTGCTGTCAGTGGCCATGCTGCTGTCAGTGGCCATGCTGCTGACCGTGGCCATGCTGCTCTGTGATTATGCTGTTTGACATACAAACACTGGATTTACATTGGAATCCTTCGTTAATAATACAATAATGGAAAATATCAGTAACATTCCACCCATGAGGCCAAAGAGGGTGCTGTTGGTCATTGACTGCAGGAAAGGGCTACAGGACAAGTTTTAGATTTTTTTAAATCAGATCTCTATTTTTAATGTAAAGTGCATTTGGGAAAGTATTCAGACCCCTTAACTTTTTCCGCATTTTGTTACATTAGCCTTATTCTGAAATGTATATAATACAAATGTTTTCTCAATCTACACAAAATACTCCATTATGATGAGGTGAAACCGTTTTTTAGACAATTTTGCAAATGTATCAAAAAATATATTTAAAAAAATATATAGACCCTTTGTTATGAGACTCGAAATTGAGCTCATGTGCATCCTGTTTCCATTGATCATCCTTGAGATGTTTCTACAACTTGATTGGAGTCCACCTGTGGTAAATTCAATTGATTGGACATGATTTGGAAAGGTCCCGAAGTTGACAGTGCATGTCAGAGCAAAAACTAAGCCATGAGGTTGAAGGAATTGTCCTTGGAGCTCTGAGACAGGATTGGATCGAGGCACAAATCTGGGGAAGAGTACCAAATACATTCTGTTGCATTGAAGGTCCCCAAGAACACAGTGGCCTCCATCATTCTTATATGGAAGATGTTTGGAACCAGCAAGACTCTTCCTAGAGCTGGGCGCCCGGCCAAACTGAGCAATCGGGGGAGAAGAGCCTTGGTCAGGGAGGTGACCAAGAACCCGATGGTCACTCTGACAAAGCTCCAGAGTTCCTCTGTGGAAATGGGAGAACCTTCCAGAAGGACAAGCATTTCTGCAGCACTCCACCAATCAGGCCTTTATGGTAGAGTGGCCAGACGGAAGCCAATTCTCAGTAAAAGGCACATGACAGCCAGCTTGGAGTTTGCCAAAACTGGTCTGGTGAAACCAAGATTGAACTCCTTGGCCTCAATGCCAAATGTCATGTTTGAAGGATACCTGAGAGAATGCCAAGAGTGTGCAAAGCTGTCATCAAGGCAAAGAGTGGCTACTTTGAAGACTCTCAAATATAATATATATTTTGATTTGAGATTCTTCAAAGTAGCCACTCTTTGCCCTGATGACAGCTTTGCACACTCTTGGCATTCTCTCAGGTATCCTCCAAACATGACGTCATTTTAGAAATGTCAAAACTCTCAGTATGATGATATAGGTCTTTACATGTTGTATACATGACATTGTGTCATACGTTATATTCCCTTTTGTGCTAAGACCATGTTCCCGCTTAGCTGCATGAGGGCGCACAGCTGCCTGGGACTGCAACTCAGTCCGTGCAAAGAAGCACATGATTGAGCTTCACTCAACTTTCTGGAGTTTTCCCCATTAGTTAACACTATCAACATGTCCCTATACTGCGGGAACTGTGATCGAATCAACACAATATTAGCCACTTTCAATGCAACATACCGAAAGAAAACTAACTATGCAAGACTTAGTTTGCTAAACTAACTATGCAAGACTTAGTTTGCTAAACTAACTATGCAAGAGATTTTGTAGAAGGCATCTGAGTAGAATTCTATTGCATTGACAGGCACCACTCAGACCCGTAATCTACACAGACCAGTGTGCCATAACCAATCAGAGCTGCAGTAGGCCTATATGCAAATAGATGATTGCCATATATGGATCGGTGCCATTTACTTTGAACTGAACTGTTTTTACAGCATCAGCGGTCGTGAGGAAATGCGCTTGTTTTGAGATCAAAGCGAGAGCTACATTTAGCGACGTGTGCACATTTGTAAATGTGTTCATATCCTTTGCTAGTTTGTGAGTAATTAGCCAAGTTATTGATAATTTGTAGTTAGCAATGGGGGAGTGATTGCTTCCTACAAGAGCACAAAACATTTGCATTTCTAGACATCTTTGAAAATGTCAGGTAATAGTTTTTTTTGTCTTAGAGGGGCAGTGTTGTATTTTGAGAGAGGCTTGAATAAGCTAAGTAGCCAATAGGCAGAGGGTAGCATAATTTATCTGATTCTCTGTAATAATGGTGTGGGAATAATGAGGGATTTTATTTTGTAAAGTGGTTTCTTGCATCAAACAACATTTTCAGTCACCTCCTTGTCTAAAGGACAAGTGGATAAACAGGTTCATGTCAAGCCCTGCCTACATTATGGTCCATAGTAGCCTACTTGACCACTGTTAAAACTAACTTAAAGCTGTTCTCAGTGTTCACAGTAAACATGCGCTCTAATTTATTTTTTATTGTATTTTATTTCACCTTTATTTAACCAGGTAGGCCAGTTGAGAACACCTTTATTTAACCAGGTAGGCCAGTTGAGAACACCTTTATTTAACCAGGTAGGCCAGTTGAGAACACCTTTATTTAACCAGGTAGGCCAGTTGAGAACACCTTTATTTAACCAGGTAGGCCAGTTGAGAACACCTTTATTTAACCAGGTAGGCCAGTTGAGAACAAGTTCTCAATTACAACTGCGACCTGGCCAAGAAAGCAAAGCAGTGCGACAAAAACAACAACAGAGTTATGCATGGGATAAACAAATGTACAGTCAATAACAATAGAAAAATCAATACACAGTGAGTGCAAATGGAGTAAGGAGGTAAGGCAATAAATAGGCCATAGTAGCAAAGTAATTACAATTTAGCAAATTAACACTGGAGTGATAGATGTGCAGATGATGATGTGCAAGTAGAAATACTGGTGTGCAAAAGAGCTTAAAAAGGTGAATACAAACAATATGGGGATGATGTATGTAGTTGGTTGGTTGGGCTGTGTACAGCTGCAACGATCGGTGAGCTGCTCAGATAGCTGATGCTTAAAGTTAGTGAGGGAGATATAAGTCTCCAACTTCAGTGAAGTTTGCGCTCAGCAGACCTGAAATTTGCTCAGTGGCGAAAAAAGTTTGAGGGAACATTGCTGGAGACGTATCCCCTAACCAGCTGTTCCGTTCTCTGTGTAGCCTGCTGCTACAGGTAGCTGCTACAGGTAACTGCCAAAATAAAGGAAACACCAACATAAAGTGTCTTAATAGGGTGTTGTGTCACCACAAGCAGCCAGAACAGCTTCATTGGGCCTTGACATAGATTCTACAAGTGTCTGGAACTTCCTGTGTGGAAGCAACCCCTGTTTTCAATATACTTTGTATCCCTCATTTACTCAAGTGTTGGCAGTTACCTGTAGAATGGCCCGAGATGTATCCCTCGAGTCACACCAAAAGGGAATGTAACGTTGTGGATAAAGTTCAGAATGACACAATTTCATGTGTACAACATCTAAAGACCTGCATCACTACACTGAGAGTGTGTCCGTTTCTAAAAGGATGTATTTGGGTGTATTTAGGCATTTGTTAATGATATTTCAGGGGCCCATACTACACAATGAGGATAAGTAAGTGATTTGATGGTTGAGGTAAGTTTCTCAAAAACAAGTGAAATCACAAAAAAGGTGTCTGGAGCCTTCGATAACATGTGATTTACATCAATAATAGAGATTTGGTTGTAAAAAATAAAACGTCCTCTTTAAATTCTGCCTGGCTACCAACCCACTGCTTTATGTGTTTATGCATATGTACTGTATGTGTACGTGGGGCCAGTAACGTTATACTGCCTTACACAAATCTTTGATCTGTTGTAATAGCCAGGTGTAATATCTGATTCATGTGGTATTTACTTTCCTGATGACAAACAAGCCACACAATTAGAATATCATGAAGTACCAAAAATTGCTGTCTGTCTGGGCAGAAAAATAATTTGAAGTCAGAAAATAATTGATATACTGTAGATACTGCACTTTGCCTTTTATAGGGCAGTATAGTCAGGGGGTCTATTTCCTGCTGTGATCTGAGGCAGGGGACAGGGCAACTCGCTGTCAGAGATTACATCTGCTGCGGCTGGCCAGACGTGGGTTTGATCCCTGGACAGTCTCTGTCTGTCTGTCTGGTGGTGGCTCAGGGTTATCACTGTCTGCCTCTACTCTGAGACATGGGGTGACACTAACAGAACTGGTACGGGGCTATGCCACTGCTTAATAGTGTTTATCTATCGCTCAGAAGAAAATCTGCCTTAGTATTTACACATTTCATATTACATTACATATTTCAGCCACACCCGTTGCAGACAGGTGTATAAAATCGAGCACACCGCCATGCAATCTCCATAGACAAACATTTCGATGTGGCACCGTCATAGGATGCCACCTTTCCAACAAGTCAGTTCATCACATTTCTGCCCTGTTAGAGCTGCCCCGGTCAACTCTAGGTGCTATTATTGTGAAGTGAAACCATCTAGGAGCAACAACCGCTCCGCCGCGAAGTGGTAGGCCAGACAAGCTCACAGAACGGGACCCTCGAGTTCCAAACTGCCTCTGGAAGCAACGTTCTTTTCATACATCTCCGTTCTATGAAGCGCATGGATATGTCCCATTATGAAATCTTCCCTCAGTCTCTCACCCACTCAATGTTCAGATGTCCTCAGCCCATGCAGCTTGTTCTATGAAGCGCATGGATATGTCCCATTATGAAATCTTCCCTCAGTCTCTCACCCACTCAATGTTCAGATGTCCTCAGCCCATGCAGCTTGTTCTATGAAGCGCATGGATATGTCCCATTATGAAATCTTCCCTCAGTCTCTCACCCACTCAATGTTCAGATGTCCTCAGCCCATGCAGCTTGTTCTATGAAGCGCATGGATATGTCCCATTATGAAATCTTCCCTCAGTCTCTCACCCACTCAATGTTCAGATGTCCTCAGCCCATGCAGCTTGGGGTTGTCATTCAGTAGTAGTTGATGATGATTTATCTGTGGTGCAGGCCTGAGAGGTTCACAGCTGCATCCACAGCTGCTCAGCAATCAGCCAGACAACATCACACTACAGCTGTGATCAGAACAACACCAGAAATTAATTATTCATCCAACTTTCCCCAATTCTTTATATAGTCTATTGTAACTTGGCGTGCCAGAAAAGTTAAACTGCAGACATGAACAATTTATTCATCTAGAATAGGCATCCACGACCATATCGGAAACTTCGGTTTAGTTTTTGTTTCTATTTAATTGTCAAATCTAAGAGTAGGGTTACCTGTAGATTTTGCTAATGCAGCACCTTTGCTGTTTCTGCTGTCGTGTACAGTGTACCCTTTAAACTGTGTCTGTCTGGGTTCCCGCTGACTCTGGCATTTCAGGGAGCGCTGCTTGTCTGAAGAATTACTGAGTTCCCAGTTGACTGCTATCCTGATGTGACCCACAAGTAAGAGTTTACTAAGAAGAAGACAGAGACACATTACTCTGGTCCCTCTGGCTCTGGTTTAAACTCTGTTCATCCATTATATTAAGGGTAGAGGAGATACACCACATGTTTATGCTAATGTTCAAGCACCTTACCTGAATTAAAACATCCTTACACATTAATCTCTCTCTCTCTGGCATTAAATGCCTTTGTGTTCACACCTAGAACACCTACAGTATACTTTCTCACTTTCTCTCTCCATTCCTTCCTCTTTTCCTCTCTCTGTAGTATATTTCACAGTTGGGTTAGTCTTGGTGATGTGTAGCGATTATAATGCTGTGTCAACCCTAAAGGAGGGCCTGCTCATTGTTCCAACAGTCACACAGTAGTTATTAAACCTCCACACTGCCTGGTCTGCCGTGGGGAGTCCAGGGCGTCAGGGGGAGTAGACGATAATACCTCAGTCCCACATCACCTGACCTCAGCTACATTGCCTCTTATTTACCGTAGTTAGAACCGTCTTCTGAACACAAGGGGTGTTCCTCAGTATGCATACTACCGAAATGAATAAACAATTGAAATCTGAAATGTCTTGAGTCAATAAGTATTCCAGTCCGTTATGGCAAGCCTAAATAAATTCAGGAGTAAAAATGTTCTTAACAAATCACATAATTTGCATGGACTCATTCTGTGTTCAATAATAGCGGTTAACATGATTTTTGATTGACGACCCCATCTCTGTACCCCACACATACAATTATATTTAAGGTCTCAATCAAGTAGTGAATTTCAAGCACAGATTCAACCACAAAGACCAGGGAGGTTTTTTAATGGCTCGCAAAAAAGGGCGTCAATTGGTAGATCTGTAAAAAAAAAAAAAAATACAAAAGCAGACACTGAATATTCCTTTGAGCATAGTGAAGTTATTCATTAGGCTTTGGATGGTGTATCAATACACCCAGTCACAACAAAGATACAGTAGTCCTTCCTAACTCAATTTCCAGAGAGGAAGGAAACTACTCAGGGATTTCACCATGAGGCCAATGGAGATTTTAAAACAGTTAGAGTTTAATGGTTGTGATAGGAGAACTGAGGATGGATCAACAACATTGTAGTTACTCCACAATACTAACCTAAATGGCAGAGTGAAAAGAAGGACGCCTGTACAGAATAAACATATTCCAAAACATGCATCCTCTTTGCAACAAGGCACTTAAGTAATACTGCAAAGTATGTGGCAAAGAAATTAACTTTTTGTCCTGAATACAAAGCGTTATGTTTGGGGGAAATCCAAGATATCACTGAGTGCCACTCTTCATATTTTCAAGCAAGGTGGTGTCTGCATCATGTTATGGGTAAGCTCCCATTGCGGCAAGGACTATGGAGTTTTTGGGGATAAAAAGAAACGTAATACAGCTAAGCACAGGCAAAATCCTAGAAGAAAACCTGGTTGTCTTTCCAACAGACACTGGGAGACAAATTCACCTTTCAGCAGGACAAAAGCCTAAAATGCAAGGCCAAATATACTGGAGTTTCTTACCAAGACGACATTGAATTTTCCCGAGTGGCCTAGTTAGTGTTTTACTTACATTGGTTTGAAAATCTATGGCAAAACTTGAAAATGTCTTCCTAGCAATGATCAACAACCAACTTGACAGAGCATGAAGAATTTCGAAAATAATAATGCACAAATATTGTGCAATCCAGGTGTGCAAATGCAAGCTTGTAACTTCATCATTATCAACTAGCTATATGTGAATCATATTAATCTAGCTAGCCAGCTAGTTTTAAATGTAAAAATGTTGTTTTGCCAACGTTAAACCAAATTCTTTGTCAGTTAGCCAGCGGTCTATGCATATTACAGTGGATATTCTAGACAGTTAAACATAGAAAAATGAACCGTATGTATTTATTAATAACGTATCAAGATAAAGTATGTTGCCTGACTACTCAATGTGAATATGCAACTTTTCATTCCGAAGACGGAGTACATTTTCTCTCGTTTCAGCTCAAAACCAGCCACCATTGCTTTAAATACATTCTTTGTAGTTTTTTACGTAGTTGCGTCATATTAGGGGGCATAGACAGACATGGAAGCTATGCTTCTAGCTCCTAAGCAATTTTGCACCATTTTATTTTGGGGGGGGGGGTTATTTCTAACATTGTTAGCCCAGAACGTTTTTTTTTTGCATTATTACATACAGGCCAAAATAACTTTTGGATATCATATCCTATTCAACTATTGCTGTATACAG
Organism: Oncorhynchus kisutch; assembly: GCF_002021735.2. Classification (NCBI taxonomy): domain Eukaryota; kingdom Metazoa; phylum Chordata; class Actinopteri; order Salmoniformes; family Salmonidae; genus Oncorhynchus; species Oncorhynchus kisutch. Next base: position 58,329,303 of record NC_034175.2, on the reverse strand, counting down.
GGCATTTAGAAAGTATCCATCCCTCTTCTCTTTTTCCAAATGTTGTTACTTTATAGCCTTATTCTAAAATGTATTAAATTAATTGTTTTCCTCATCCATCTACACACTACCTCATTATGACAAAGCAAAAACAGTTTTTTTGAAATGTTTGCACATTTATTAAAAACTGAAAATGTATTTACATAAGTAATCAGACACTTTGCTATGAGACTCAAAAGCTCAGGTGCATCCTGCTTCCATTGATCATCCTTGAGATGTTTCTACAACTTGATTGGAGTCCACATGTGGTAAATTCAATTGATTGGACATGATTTGTCAAGGCACACACCTGTCTATATAAGTTTCCACAGCTGACAGTGCATGTCAGAGCCAAAACCAAGCCATGAGGTTGAAGGAATTGTCTGTAGAGCTCCGAGACAGGATTGTGCCGAGGCACAGATCTGGGGAAGGGTACCAAAAAATGTCTGCAGCATTGAAGGTCTCTAAGAACACGGTGGCCTTCATCATTTTTAAATGGAAGACATTTGGAACCACCAAGACTCTTCCTAGAGCTGGCCACCCGGCCAAACTAAGCAATCTGGGGAGAAGGGCCTTGGTCAGGGAGGTGACCAAGAACCTGATGGTCACTCTGACAAAGCTCCAGAGTTCCTCTGTGGAGATGGGAGAACCTTCCAGAAGGACAAGCATCTCTGCAGCACTCCACCAATCAGGCCTTTATGGTAGAGTGGCCAAACGGAAGCCACTCCTCAGTATAATACACTTGACATGCCGCTAGAGGTCCTAAAGGACTCTCAGACCATGAGAAGCAAGATTCTCTGGTCTGATGAAACCAAGATTGAACTCTTTGGCCTGAATGCCAAGCTCCACGTTTGGAGGAAACCTGGCACCATCCCTATGGTGAAGCATTGTGGTGACAGCATCATGCTGTGGGGATGTTTTTCAGCGGCAGGGACTGGGAGACCAGGAGCAAAGCTCCCCATCAAACCTTACAGAACTTGAGAGGATCTGCAGAGAAGAATGGGAGAAATTCCCCAAATACAGGTGTGTCAAGCTTGTAGCGTCATACCCAAGAAGACTCGAGGCTGTAATCGCTGCCAAAGGTGCTTCAACAAAGTATAGAGCATATCGCTACATATCGCTAACATCGGCTAAATATGTGTATGGAACCAATACAATTGAATTTGATTAGATTTTGATTTAATTTAAGTCATCAATCCTGGGAACATTCAGATGCATGCTTCGAAATGTGTGCAAATGAGGAACGCATCTGAGAACTGCCCTCCGTTCTCCGTTTTACATTCTTTGTTTTCAAACTCATACTCATTCCATGCTCCAATTTGCGTGTTTGGAGCATGGTAATATACATATTGAGAAACACCCAAGGTTTAGATTGTGGTCACAGCGACAGTTATAGGAGAGCAGACAATATATGGTGCCTTTAGTCCCTTTAATATCGAACAAACCTTTTGAATTCGAGAACAAAAGTCTTATTATTGCAACAACAACAACAAATATTGAAAGCATAACATTAACCCAAAAGTATTGAGAGCAAAATAAATAATATTGCAAGGAAATAATTTCGTAACAAAATTAATTATAAATTAATTCCCCAAAATTATCTAATTTTCAATGATAACATGATTGCGATGAAACACTGCAAACTTTTGGCACATTTGTTCCATGTAGGCAGGGTTTTGAGGAGGCATAGATGATGTGTCTCAGTTGGTCATCTTGTTTTGAAGTGACAGTTCATCCTCATTTTTTATATCCCAGCTTGCAGCTTAAAACAATGGCTAGTACAGCTATGTTAGATAGCTAGCTAACTAGCTGGCAGTGCTGAGGCAACAGTGTTTTACGCCAACTTGCCAGCTAGTGTATAAAAAAGCTTGATTTGTTTTTTTAGTTATCCATTTCGGATAAATGGGCCTAGTGGCTTGTTGCTACTAGCTAGCTAGCACACTGGGACTGACTAGCCCGGCTAGGTATCGTTACCTTTACAACAAGGAGGCCATTGGGAAACACCCTTAGGTAAGTGCCTTTTGTGTCTTGTAATTTCACATTTAAAACATGCATTAAAACAATTATCTAGCTAACTAGCATGGTTATATAATTTATATCACAGCCAGCAAGCAAGATAGGATGCACTGAAGTTACTCTCAAGAAGTGCACTACTGGCCCTTCTCATGACTCCAGAGCTGTATGGCCTTGGGTTCGCGAGCGCTATGGCACTACTATCTGAACGCTTTTCATTAGAGTACACATTAGTGTGTGCATGTACTATAAACAATTTTGTTTTGCATTTGTTTCTTTTTTTGTGACCTGGCTCTCACACTGGCTGTGTGTGTGTGTGTGTGTCCACCTGTCTGTCCTGTCTGCCTGCCTGCCTGTCTCTGTCTAGCATCTTCACAGAGTAGTGAGCACATGTAGGAGGAGCTCATCCTCATGGAGTTCATCTAAACCAGCTAATAGAAGGTATCCTATATTAGGTAGGTCTACTACTACTTGGAAAGATAGGAGGTGGAGGTTGCAAGCATAGAGGTAGATAATGTAGACATGATCTAACTCTATGCTTGCAAGTCATTACTTGGTACTGATTCTCATCATAGGGAGTACCATTATGACTTTGACCTAAAGGTAATGTTACCATGTGAGTTGCATCTGGATTCTCTACCCTTCTCCCAAAGTGCACACTTTCTTGCATTGATTTATCAATGCTGGAAATTCCCTCCTGCCAATGCTTACACCCCCATCCTATGCTTTTAAATCCATGACGAGAAGTGTGCAAGTGCACTCTTCAAGAGAAGGGTGGAGAAGTGGGATATGCTCTCTCAACCACCTCTATGCCTAGCCCTGTAGCTGAATCCTACAGCAATATTCAGATTTAAGTGCTACTCTATGGTATGATAGAGTTCACAGTAGAGTTCAAATTGAATTACACCGAGTGTACAAAACATTAGGATAATAATGAGTTTCACCCCCTTTTGCCCTCAGAACAGCCTCAATTCGTTGGGGCATGGACAAGGTGTCGAAAGCGTTCCACAGGGATGCTGGCCCATGTTGACTCCAATGCTTCCCACAGTTGTGTCAAGTTGGCTGGATGTCCGACCATTCTTGATACACACAGGAAACTGTTTAGCATGAAAAACCCAGCAGCGCTACAGTTCTTGACACACTCAAACGGGTGCACATGGCACCTACTACCATACCCCGTTCAAAGGCACTTAAATATTTTGTCTTGCCCATTCACCATCTGAATGGCATACACAATCTCCCTGTCTCAAGGCTTAAAATCATTCTTTAAACTTTCTTCTACACTGATTGAAGTGGGTTTAACAAGTGACATCAATAATGGATCATAGCTTTCACCTGGATTCACCTGGTTATGGACAGGTGTATTTTATACTGATAACAAGTTCAAACAGGTGTCATTAATACAGGTAACGAGTGGAGGACAGAGGAGCCTCTTAAAGAAGAAGTTACAGGTCTGTGAGAGCCAGAAATCTTGCTTGTTTGTAGGTGACCAAATACTTATTTTCCACCATAATTTGCAAATAAATTCATTAAAAATCCTACAATGTGATTTTCTGGATTTTTTTTCCTCATTTTGTCTGTCATATTTGAAGTGTACCTATGATGAAAATTACAGGCCTCATCTTTTTAAGTGGGAGAACTTGCACAATTAGTGGCTGACTAAATACTTTTTTTGCCCCACTGTACATCTGGGTTTTTAATACACCCAAAACAAACACATATACAAAACACTGGGATGTACCCAAACAAAAGAGCGATGGTAAACCTCGTAGAACGCCACGGGACGAGAATTGTAATAATACACCCAAAACAAACACGTATACATAACACTGGGATGTACCCAAAGAAAAGAGCGATGGTAAACCTCGTAGAACGCCACAGGACGAGACCCGTAATACCCAATGCACAGGCTGAGACAACACAGGTACTCACACGACCAATGGACATGGGAACAATAATCGACAGCCCAATGGGGAAACAAAGGGCACAATTATACAAACACAATCAGTGAGAAATTGGAACCAGGTGTGCGTAATGACACAGTTCAGTGCAGCCTAGAAGGCCAGTGACGTCGACCTCCAGAACGGGTGAACATAATGAGCAGCAGTACCTGGGGGATCCGTGACAGCATGGTAATGAGGAAAAGGGCAAAGACTGGATATTTCCCCAATAAATTGTTTATTTAATATTTTTTTGTAGCTACAACATTTACATGAGAGAAATGTGAACACTATGGGGATGATGACCTTAGCATGTTTAAAAGGGCAACTACAGAATTATTTACATGAGTCAAGTAATAACTGAGCAATATATTTCAACCAATGAAGTTTAAAAGATAATTAACACAATTGAAATAATTAAAACATAAACAAAATGAAACCCAATTCAGAACATGCGTGTGATACTGTCTAAAGTAGTATTAACACAGATCTGTCTCAGACAGTGCAAGAGCAAATCAATAGATATTCACATTCACTGACACACTTCAGCTATCTTAGACTATTTTAGGTGACGGCACACACACACATCATGCTTTTTTGCCATACAAACATTGTGTAATGTATTGCATTTGAAGGTCACTCTGCAAATGACCGTCATTACTTAAAGAACTTTTCACAATTTCCAAAATGTAACATTTGTATTTCAAATAAATTGTTGTGATGGAATGAAAGTATAGTAGAATGCACTTCAGCCCAGTTTTAACAAAAAATATAATTATATATTAATCCTAGAAATATATAAAGATTTATGTGCATCAGTAGTTGAACTAAAGGCAAGCAATCCAGCAATTGGGTCATCCAAACAAGCCAGCATGTTTTTGAATGCAACTTACATCTCAATGTCATGCATGCAAGAAGTCTGGACCTGTCTGGTGCACACACATTTCTCTGTCAGTTTGATTGAAGGACTCAATCAGGTGTTTTGCCTTGTAACTAGTTGCTTCTAGAACAAGAGAGGTAATAACATCATCAAGATGAGCTAGCTACTACTAGTTTAAAGCAATGAAACATGTCATTGTTACAAATAATTCATGTTGGGCTACATTTGAGAATGCATGCATTTGCTTACCTTATCAATCTTGAAGACAATACACTCATTTAACACCCACAAAAACATTTTGATGAGTGATTGCACCACAAACATATTTCTAGGGTGTTGATGCATCCTCCTCCCAGCCTCTTCCAACACCACAGGTAGGGGAAGAGTGTCCATATGCTAATGTGAAGTTTTGCTTTGATGTCAAATCAAATCAAATTTTATTTGTCACATACACATGGTTAGCAGATGTTAATGCGAGTGTAGCGAAATGCTTGTGCTTCTAGTTCCGACAATGCAGTAATAACCAACGAGTAATCTAACCTAACAATTCACAACAACTACCTTATACACACAAGTGTAAAGGGATGAAGAATATGTACATAAAGATATATGAATGAGTGATGGTACAGAACGGCATAGGCAAGATGCAGTAGATGGTATCGAGTACAGTATATACATATGAGATGAGTAATGTAGGGTATGTAAACATAAAGAAGTGGCATTGTTTAAAGTGGCTAGTGATACATTTTTTTACATCAATTCTTCCAATATTAAAGTGGCTGGAGCTGAGTCAGTATGTCAAGTCAGCTCATATTGTTGCTAACTTAGCAGTTGTGTTAGCTAATATGCTACTGAACCGTGACACTAGTATATTGACATGCATATTGATATTAAGACAGCAACATATTCACACAAAACAATTCTTTAGGCAAATCATTAGTTAGCTAGCTGCGTATCACACAAAATGTGCAAAAATATGATAGCTAACATTAGCTAGCGAAGCGCTAGCCAGTCAGTGGCTCTGACAGATTGCAACTGGTATCAACACAATGTGTTTCACTCTATCTTATAAAGCATGACATTGCTAACTAGGCATGATTTAGCTAATAAAATGTTACAGTTTATTAGAACGTGGAATTAATAAGTTACACACCTTTTGTAGCTAGCTAGCTAGAGAGCTTGGTTTCCATTTTCCAACAGATGTTTCTAATCTCTCTGATTTGGTCATCAACGGTTACTGGTCTTGGAACTTGTTGCCACAGGTTTGCCACAGATTCAAATAGAATCTTGAAAGAATTTTCTGCCAAATAAAACCCTCTGGCAAATTGTTTGCCACTTATTGCAATAAATATTATTGTTGCAAAAAGATTGCTGCATATTTACCACCAGTAGCAAACATTTGCAAACTTCTGACAACATTATGTGGCACACTATTTGGTTTGCAGCAAATTTGCCACAAACTTGTGGGAAGTGTGCCGCAACAAATTCATTTTTGTAAGGACTAGAATAAATTGGATTCTTCTGAGTTCCTGTTGTCAGAAAGGTACAAACAATCTTTTTTGGAAGAAAAGCCTTTTCTATATTAGCTTATTTGCTCCAGACCTGACAGTGTGCCTTTCAACTAATCTATTTTTTGTTCCAACCCATAGGAAACTATGAGAAGGGAGTAGTTCAGCTGACTAACGTCATTGCTGTGTGCAGGAAAACCCAGCAGCTCCTCCAGCAGACAGCCCCCTTCTGTCTTCCAGATGCTGCTGACCAGCTGCCCTCCATCAGCCATGTGGATGCTCTCCCATGGGAAGCAAGGGCTGGAGTGGCACCAAAATGGCTGAAAAATGCCTTGATGCCCTAAACCCCCTTCTTCCAATGATCTGCACTTGTTAACTCCCCTTCATGGATTTAAGGCAATGGTTTACTACAACCATGGTTGGGGGGAGTTCCGCCATATTCCTTACACCACCAGTTCATTCCTTTTAAGTCCATGAGGGGGATTGTATGCATGCATACGGCTTAGGGGTAGAGGGTCGGCTTGTGTCCTGATTCTTCTCCTTTCCTCCCAAAGTGTGCACTAGTTCAGTGTTCCTCATTCTTTGCCCCGAAGGACAGCAGTGTGTAAATTGTCATCCCTACCTGTGCTATAACACCTAATTGAACTACAATAAGACCGTACTTTTGTAAATTTAGTGAATTAATGGTTGGTTGTGACAACATGGACTAAACCGAAGCATACCTTTATCGAGAATAATAAAAAACAGTAATTGAATTGTGACTAGTGCACTTATCGTTATTGTACATTGATAATCTGTGTTAGGTTTCCACCTATGCTAACCTTTTTGCATCATTTCTGCTCCTTTTTCACAGGCGGTTCTAGGTGGTGACCTGTCTCCATATCTGAGAGAAGCCGAGGAGGAATATCACTTCATCCCCAATAACACTTGGCAACAGCTAATGGGGATCCATAATAAATACAAATAGTACTAATATTTATAACTGTGTCGATGAGAAAGAGTAGAGCAGACTTATCCATTGTCGCTGAACTGTGTTCAGTCATGTTTACAGTTCCAATTTGTTACCAGCCACTAGTCACATGTTCGATAAGCTATTCTGCAAGTAGAATTACAATACAGAAATGTTCTTGCTCTTTAGTGAAGTTCTGCCAATCTAATGTTGGAAACCATTATCAAGGAAAACCAGGAGAATTGTAACCTGTTTCTTGAACACCATTGATTGTTCTAAGGACAATAATAACTGTTACTTGTACCTGTAATAAAATCATTTGTGATGGTTAATTGTGAAGACTCATTGCTACGGGAAGGACATGACAAATCAATGCACTAATTAAACACTGTTATTTGTCTGCTTATGCCCCTGATTTTCAGTCAACATTAGCAAGGAAAAACTCTATATGCAATAATGCCCATGTCTTGCAGCTTTAACAGTATTGAGTCAAGCAACAGCTTTGTCAACTGTCTCACAAAGGACTAACTCAAAGAATGTTGAGGTTATGCCCATATACTCTCGCTTAAATTTGGACAAATACACATAACTTGCAGCTATTGTTACTGGCCATATATACATAGATGGATGTGTTTAGAAAAATATGTTTTCAGATTTGTTTAAGTTCCACCGTAGCTATCACAGTCATTTGTGTGACTCAACTTTCTAGCTAGCTTCTTAGCCTGTTGGCTAGTAAACATAGTTAGGTGCTGAAGATAATATTTCAGGGGATACAATTGACACATCTAACTTCTGGAATTATCAATCAAGCAAACAAGTTGCTAGGAAGTTATCAGTGTGCACGGTAGCCTATCTAACATACCTACATGTAGCTAGGATGGTAACAAACTGGATCATTGGGTGAGGCTGACCTGTCACCCGAAAACCGGTTGACCAACAGAGATACATCATTTTAGGCTCCCTCTTCCCCTCCTGGAATGAATGCTCGCCCAAACTTTTCAACTGCAAAACAATGCAGAGAAAAGTAAGTGCATGTTAACTTAACCAAAGATAGAAAACATTTCAGGCAAAGAGGGAAGTGTTTCATTGCAATTGCGCTATCATTGAAAAGGTTTCACAGATTTCTTTTTGTTTCATTCATTTACAATGACTTTGTTCTTGCCTTTTCACGATTATTTCCTTGCAATATTATTTATTTTGCTCTGAAAACTTTTGGGTTAATGTTTTGCTTTCAATATCCTTATTTTGCTTGCAATACTAAGAATTTTGTTCTCGACTTCAAAAGGTTTGCTTGATATTAAAGGCACAAAAGTAATTCCATAGCTGTAGATTAGATTTTTTTAAATGTATGTGCTCTTTGAATCTGTGTTAAAAAGGTAAACAGCTTAAACGCCCCTTATCTTAACCACACAAAACTTACTGGAGATCAGTGTCAAAGGACAACTTCCTACTCCGAGTCTACCATAAGACCACAATCCTATAAGTGGAGGCAGATACGGAAGCTAAGGAATAATAGTAATGTTCTGACAGCTTATATAGCCCTGCAACATTCTTTCAGTTAAGCTGGGCCTGTTCCCTTCCTCTCGCTCGCTGTAAACCTCTAAGGGAAAATGATTCCCCATCTGAATATGTTAGGTTTTCAGCTTCCATTAAACTGGGATCTTGTAGTTTGTCAACACAAAGTCCTTTTTATCCAAACAGTGCTTAACTTTACTGAGTTCAAGCTTTGCAAATGGTTGCAAACATTAGCTGTGGCTGTTTTACAGCGAAAAGCTTTCCTGGGCTGCATGGCTGCAGTAAGAGAGATATCATTTATAACAGCTCTGTCTCTATCTGTCTCTGTAACACACATTGATCCAGCTGATCTGAGGTATAAATCACAACAACACTGTTTGCTGTCTGAGCTCAGATGGAGTTATAGCCGGGAGGTGTTGTTTTTTCCCCCACACAACTTTCAGCAAGTTTAGTAGAGAAAAGTTAAAGATATCAACATAGCCTTCACACATTTGAAGTGTGACTATAAAGTATTTTCTGATGGTGTTTTATTTATTAGAGCTGTGTTATACTCTACTTTCCTTTGTTGTCAACGCAAGGGGTGTGTGTGACCTGTGGAAGGTTGTGTGTGTGTGTTTGATCAGTAGACCATGTCTCCTCCTATTAGCCCTTCAGCCTTACAGAGACGGAGAGAGTGCGTGTGCGTGTGTGTGTGTGTGTGTGGGGCAGGGGCTAGTGATGGATAGGACCGATGTCCCACCACTGACCCTGTATGACAACATCACTCACACTACAGGAGAGTTGATGAACCCTGAGTTAATATCAGCCATCAGTCCTGACACACACGCAAATACACGCATGCTTGCACACACGCACGCACACACACACACACACAAACAGAGCAGCTAACTGAAGGGACACATGGCAGGAATGGTGGTGTGACATTTCAGAGACGGAGTGTTGTGGTGTAACAAGCATCGGCCTGCCGCTTAATTGGTCCAGTCTTGAGAAACCTCTTGTGTGTTTAGGAACACACACACAGACAGACACACACACACACACACAAACACACACTCACACTGGCTGGTTCTCAAGGACACATCTCAGATCCCAAGAACAGACTGGAGGTATATCAGAGACAGGAGCTTGGACTGCTCTTTATAATGCATGAGCACTCTCTCTCTCTCTCTCTCTCTCTCTCTCTCTCTCTCTCTCTCTGTCTGTATCTCTCTCTCTCTCAAACACACACACCTCAGAAGAAATGGAATGCTGGCGTTCTGAAGCATTTATGACTGTAGTGTGAGAGTATTTGAAGATGTGGATGTGCATGCATTACGTGTGTATGTTCTAAAATGAAAGGATATTGTGTCTTTGTTCTTATCATAAACATTGGATTATTTATATATATTTATATATATATATATATATATATATATTTATTAGGGTTCGTACAGACAGTGGCAAGCCAAATTCAAGGACTTTCAAGTACTTGTTCAAGCACTAATATGTATTAGGACCATCAATTTGTAATGGTTCCTATTATGTACTTGTTTCTAGTCACCACCAGATGGCAGTATTCTGCCACAACCTCGTAAAAAATGTCAACTACCTTATAATTGATTACTACCTACTACAATTTCTACTCAATAATACGTGTTTCACTACTTATTTACTACATACATAAGTGGCAAGTCAGTACTGATGATGTTGACTGATTTGCTTATATGAACCGTAAACTCAGTAAAATCTTTGAAATTGTTACATGTTGCGTTTATATTTGTGTCTCGTTTTAGGAATCTAGGCTTATGTCGCGCGTAACTACTTCACAGGTGAGACATTTGAACATACTTTTTTTTTTTTATCAAAATGTTTTTTTTTTAACAGAAATGCCTTCTGGAACATGTGAATTTTCATGTGCCTTCACAAAAAAACGTGTATGTCATCTGTAAATACGAATATAATTGTTAAATTACGAGCCTAGTTGGTTTAGCCACAGAGAATGATAGGAACCTTCCAATTAATGGATTGGCTGGACATGCCGAGAGATGTGTTTGGATTGGTCTGCCATGTAGCTCGCTTCTATCTATAACATGAGCTGGTCAGTATGTGTAGGTAATCCTTTCTAACACAGCTTTTTTAAGATATCACTTAGTAGAACTGCAAAAATGTTGCTCTCCACTTTCAAGAGGACCGAGTTATGAAATCAGTGGAATGCCCGGTAGAATTGATTGCAAATATGCAGAGGGAGTCGAAAAGAGAACACACAGAAGGCTGTTGTATAAAACACATGTCTCTGGATTACATCTTCAAACAAAAAGCTTGGAATTTGCCAAAAGGCACCTAAAGACTCTCAGACCATGAGAAACAAGATTCTCTGTTCTGTTGAAGCAACTTTGGCAGCGATTACAGCCTCAAGTCTTCTTGTGTATCACGCTACAAGCTTGGCACGCCTGTGTTTTGGGAGGTTCTTCCATTCTTCTCTGCATATCCTCTCAAGCTCTGTCAGGTTGGATGAGGAGCATTGCTGCACAGCTATTTTCAGGTCTCTCCGGAAATGTTAGATCGGGTTCAAGTCCGGGCTCTGGCGGGGTCATTCAAGGACATTCAGAGACTTGTACCGAAGCCACTCCCGTGTTGTCTTGGCTGTGTGCTTAGGGTCGTTGTCCTGTTGGAATGTGAACCTTCGCCCCAGTCTGAGGTCCAGAACACTCTGGAACAGGTTTTCGTCAAGGATCTCTCTGTACTTTTCTAGATTCATCTTTGCCTCGATCCTGACTAGTCTCCCAGTCCCTGCTGCTGAAAAACATCCCACACAGCATGATGCTGCCACCACCATGCTTCACTGTAGGGATGGTGCCTTGTTTCCTCCAGACTTGATGGTTGGCATTCAGGCCATCAGATCAGGTTTCATCAGAGCAGAGAATCTTGTTTCTCATGGTCTGAGAGACTTTAGGTGTCTTTTGGCAAACTCCAAGCGACCTGTCATGTGCTTTATATAGTGACTTCCGTCTGGCCGCTCTATCATAAAGTCCTAAATGGTGGAGTGCTGCAGAGATGGTTGTCTTTCTGGAAGGTTCTCCCATCTCCACAGAGGAACTCCAGAGCGACCATTGGGTTCTTGATAACCTCCCTGACCATTGTCTTTCTCCCCCGATTGCTCAGTTTGGCCGGGCGGCCAGCTCTAGGAAGAGTCTTGGTGGTTCTAAACTTCTTCCATTTAAGAATGATGGAGGCCACTGTGTTCCTGGGGACCTTCAATCCTGCAGAAATGTTTTGGTACCCTTCCCCAGATCTGTGCCTCGACACAATTCCATCTCGGAGCTCTATGGACAAATCCTTCGACCTCATGGCTTGGTTTTGGCTCTGACATGCACTGTCAACTGTGGGACCTTATATAGACAGATATGTGCCTTTACAAATCATGTCCATTCAATTGAATTTACCACAGGTGGACTCCAATCAAGTTGTAGAAACATCTCAAGGATGATCAATGGAAACAGGATGCACCTGAGCTCAATTTCGAGTCTCATAGCAAAGGGTCTGAATACTTATGTAAATAAGGTATATCTGTTTTTAATTTTTAATAAATGTGCAAACATTTCTAAGAAACTGTTTTTGCTTTGTCATTATGAGGTTTGTCAGTAGATTGCTAAGGATTTTTTATTTATTTAATCCATTTTAGAATAAGGCTGTAACTTAACAAAATGTGGAAAAAGTCAAGGGGTCTGAATACTTTCCAAAGGCACTGTATCTATTGGAAGTCTCTTTGAATGCTTACAGTATGCTAATGTCTCTCTCCCTTGAGTTGTCATTAGTCTCTCTGCTCCAGTTAAGCTCCTCAGTTAACACATTTACAGACATGGAGAGAATAAGTAGCACTAGACCTTTTACCCAGCACTCCATGTTTATATACACACACACAGTCCAAATAAAAAGAACAAGAAGCTAAAAAGGTTCCACACAAATATAGTTAGGTGTCCATACATATCCGTACTGCTCAACTAACTTATGACCTGACAGTTCCAGTCCAATCCAGCTGGAGGTATCTGCAATTTTTTTTAACTATTACTACTAACAATCTTTAATTCTATATCTATAACTGCAGTAAACAACAGTCATGACTCTATCCTACGCCTTTTTGAGGCTCAGCCAGTTCACCTCATCCTCTCACCCCCCCTCTCATCCCCCTCTCACCCCTAACTTCAAACCACTTAAATCATACAAAACAACCCAAACAAACATTTGTTCTCTAATGTTTTCTCTCTCTAACTCTCTAAACTGTAATTGAGGACAAATCCAGCTTGTCTCATCCTGTTAATTAGGCCTGTGTGGGAGGGGTTTATCCACTGGGTGTTATCTTCCTCTGATAATCTAAAGAATATATTATGCAGATTACCATCAGCAAGCCGTACGCAGTGCCAAGTTTGCGATGTGAACTCTCTGTGACTTCTGCCTCTTTTTCTATTTGCAAGTGTTACTTCAAAGACTACAGTGATCAAAGACTGAGAAAAAAATATCCCCTAATGTACCGAGGCGCTCGCAAACACAGCCTCCGTCATACCGAGCCACTCCGCACCGTGCTGTGTTCACTGAACAAAGGCAGAGCCGGTTCTGATGCGTTTTATATTTTACCAATATAAGTCCTGTCAGTCGTGGAAACATTTCAATTGATTTTGTGGGTTATGTTTCTATTTTGGAAAGTAAGCTGTGACACTGAATAAGTCATTAAAGAAGAGTGTGTGTGTGTGTTCCTGTGCGCGTGTGTTTGTGTGTGCGTGTGTGTGTGCGTGCATGCCTGGCCTAGAAAACACAGATCACAAGCCTGTATGAAAGAAGACCTAGGTTGTCATAAATGAAAGAGGGCCTATAGGGACGAGAGAGAGAAAGAAACGGCAATTTGTGTCACCAAATATGAGATTTAACAGCATAAAGGCCCACGCAGGGTTTGATGACAGGCCATGTATATGGTGTCTATATCCTGCTTAGTGACAGGTTACTGTTTATAGCTTGTTTTGTCCCTCAGCATTAGACACACTGCTTTTACATCCTCATATCCAATCATGTAAAGACTCACACATAGCCTTCTGTATTATCCAAGTTTTAGAAGCAGACTTCAGCATTTTATTCTGATTCATGCTAGGTTTTTAGGCTGGACTAGACTGGACTTTTTGTATTCCCTGACAGCTCTTAACCCTCTCTCCTTTTAACCATCCCTCCTTCCTGCACTCCCTCCCTCTCACTCCCTCCCTCTCCGCCATACCTTATTCTGTCCCTTACCTTTCTCCCTCCCTCCATTTCTCTATCTGACTGATAGCTGAGTACTGTGAGAGACAGTGACCGGAGGACAGAGTTTAATTAGCAGTAGGTGTCCCTCAATCTTACCGTCCAGCCCTCACTGCCTGGACAAGCCTGTTAGTTACGCTCGTTATAGGCCTGGCACAAACACACACACAGCTATACACACACACAAACACACACAGAAACACACAGGGCATCCTGTGGCTAGGTCTAATCCAGCAGCTCAGGGCAGTTACAGATAGCAGTAAGTGGGTCAGTGAAACAGAGGATATATGGTGTCAGAAAGTCCCCCCCTACAGGGTCGATTTACTGTGAACTTTGACTGACCCTTCTGAAGCAGCTATACACAATGGTTCTTAATCAGCTCGGCCGGATCCATGTGAATTGTGCTGACAACTGTATGGATGTGATTTGGAGAGGGGGGTTGAAACTATTGACTGGACTGGCTATGTAGGACATGCAGGATAGCAGTCAGCTATAATGGGTTTGAGCAGGACAGGGGTTTAGCTGGACACTGCAACATAGTTCATATTACTAAGAAGCTACAAAATGACTCATCGCTATCGTTTGAATTTCAAATTTTTTGAAACTCTAACTCTGTTGTGCTAGCAAGGCTAATCAGTAGAATGGAGAGCCTTGTCAGAGCAAAGAGAGTTTAAACTCCTATCAGTCTCCATTATGGAATGTGAATTGTGCTGTGTCTGTGTGTTCATTATCCTACACAGCTGTGGCTATCTGGTAGCCCATCCCAGAGAGAGAGAAAGAGAGAGGGAGAAAGAAAGAGAGACAAAGAGACAGAGAGACAGAAAGTGAGATACTGCCTAATTGATTGAAGGCAATAAAATCTCCTAATCTTTTCAATGTCTTCAATAGGCCTTTTCACACTGCATTGTTCTTAACCCCAGACTAGTCTGGCCCCGGGCTAGCTTAGTTTGTGTTAACAAGCATTTGTTAACCCTGGGCTAGCTTAGTTTGTGTTAAAACAAGCATTTGTTAACCCTGGGCTAGCTTAGTTTGTGTTAAAACAAGCATTTGTTAACCCTGGGCTAGCTTAGTTTGTGTTAAAACAAGCATTTGTTAACCCTGGGCTAGCTTAGTTTGTGTTAAAACAAGCATTTGTTAACCCTGGGCTAGCTTAGTTTGTGTTAAAACAAGCATTTGTTAACCCTGGGCTAGCTTAGTTTGTGTTAAAACAAGCATTTGTTAACCCTGGGCTAGCTTAGTTTGTGTTAACAAGCATTTGTTAACCCTGGGCTAGCTTAGTTTGTGTTAAAACAAGCATTTGTTAACCCTGGGCTAGCTTAGTTTGTGTTAAAACAAGCATTTGTTAACCCTAGGCTAGCTTAGTTTGTGTTAAAACAATGCAACCAACTTTCACTAAGTCCTGTCATCTCAGTCTCTCCCTCTCTCTTTCCCTCACACCCTCCCTTCCTCTCTCCAACGGTGTCCCTCCCTCACCCCTGTCTCTCCCCTCAGTCACCCTGTGATACCCTGCTATGAATAATGTATCATTAAGGGACGTGATTAGTTCAACATATGTGTGGACAGGGTGTTGGGGGCCTGGTGGTGCTGGCCCCTGGCCTCACTACCAGACAAACGTCTGTCTGCTGTCACACACACACACACACACACACACACACACACACACACACACACACACACACACACACACACACACACACACACACACACACACACACACACACCCACACACACACACACACACACCTGACAGGGTCACAGACCAGACCCTGTGCAACTGTGTCTAGTTCTCTTTCACTCTTTTTCTCTGTCTGTCTCTCTCTCACACTCAATCAGACACTCACTCACTCACACACACATACAAGTACATGGAGGCCTCTCTGATGTAGTTACTGTGATAAAAGGTTGACTTAAAAGGGTTCATTTTGTTTCATGCGTCTGTGTGTTTGTGTATTGGCTCACTGGTGAGGTCTTGATTTAGCTCTGTTTCTGAGGAAAACGGAAGGTTTATTTTTAGACATGTTGTGAATTAATCAGTAGAGGATGGTTAACCTCACCATATTGACACTGATACAGTGGCTTGTACGATTCCTCTGTATTCATAAATATATTCGATGTATCCTAGTAATGTCTCTCTGCTCTCTCTCTCTCTCTCTCTGTCTCTCTCTCACTCTCTCTCGCTCTCTCTGTCTCTCTCTCTTTCTCTGTCTCTCTCTCTCACACATTCTCTCTCTCTGTCTCTCTCTCTGTCTCTCTCTTTCTCACATTCTCTCTCAGTCTCTCTCTCTCTCTGTCTCTCTCTTTCTCTCTAGGTTATCTAATTTGGATGATGGCTCAGTTAGTAAATGTTTTTCATTTTACTTTGTTCAATACAATCTTAAGAAAAGAGAGGGCAATTAGATGTTCTCACAAACAGAATCCCAGTCTAGGGAGAGGAGGGGAGGTTAGGAGGATTGGAACAGCATCCAGCCCCTACCCTGTCTGTTTTGTCTGCGTGATAGCAGTCTGATTGCATTGTCGGAGGGGGGTGATGTTTTACAGAAGGAATCTATTATAGTATCGATCGTTATATCACTCTTTCTCTCTTCTCTTTTCTCTCCTGGATATGGAGAGAGGGATGAGGTAATGTTCTGTGATGGGTGGAGGAGGAATAGAGGAATAGAAGGATAGGACAGGAGTGTGGTGTGATGGAGAGCATGGGGGGAGGAAACACACAAACACACACACACATACACACTGGGGAGATATGCTAGAGAGCTATGGGAGGTTTGGCCTTAGAGTCTGATCTATAGTGGTGTTATAGGAGAATGGACAGGGAAGGAATCAGTGGGAGGATTTATATAGAACACTGCCAGAAAGGTGTGTGTTTCTTTGTGTGTGTGTGTGTGTGTGTGTGTGTGTGTGTGTGTGTGTGTGTTTGCGTTTCTCCTCTGATCCTCTCCTCTCTGTGTTCCTCTTCTCTCTGTCATTCTCTCCCTACCAGTCACGCCTGCTAATTGGCTGATCTGTCAGAGGACCTGGATGTGTTCTTACTGCCCATCTCATTTATTCTCTGCTTCAATCTGCTTCATTCAAACGTTTATAAAACAACTTTATGTTTGGAGATGATGAGACATTTCACACAAACTACCTCATCTGTGATGCTGTGTGTATTTCTTTCTCCATCCTCACTGATGTGTGAGTGAGTGTGTTCCCATTCCAGTTTGGTGCAGCTTTATAACAATACGGATTTTTATTCAACACTGTGGACGTGGGAGCCACTGACAGCTTCAGCCACAGACACATCACAAAATGACTGAAGCAGAAGCTCTAACTACTGACGCAGCTAAAAAGAAAAGTTCTGAAGAAATTTAACTTATGATTCTTGCAGAATGATTTGTTTCTTGCAGAATGCTAGCCAATGAAAGTTGGATATGTGATTCTATGCTAGTATCAAGTATCAAATTAAATCAAATCAAATTTATTTATATAGCCCTTTGTACATCAGCTGATATCTCAATGTGCAGTACAGAAACCCAGCCTAAAACCCCAAACAGCAAGCAATGCAGGTGTAGAAGCACGGTGGCTAGGAAAAACTCCCTAGAAAGGCCAAAACCTAGGAAGAAACCTAGAGAGGAACCAGGCTATGTGGGGTGACCAGTCCTCTTCTGCTTCTGGCTGTGCCGGGTGGAGATTATAACAGAAGATGGCCAAGATGTTCAAATGTTCATAAATGACCAGCATGGTCAAATAATAATAATCACAGGCAGAACAGGTGAAACTGGAGCAGCAAAATGGCCAGGTGGACAGGGGACAGCAAGGAGTCATCATGCCAGGTAGTCCTGAGGCATGGTCCTAGGGCTCAGGTCCTCCGAGAGAGAGAAAGAAAGAGAGAAAGAGAATTAGAGAGAGCATACTTAAATTCACACAGGACACCGGATAGGACAGGAGAAGTACTCCAGATATAACAAACTGACCCTAGCCACCCGACACATAAACTACTGCAGCATAAATACTGGAGGCTGAGACAGGAGGGGTCAGGAGACACTGTGGCCCCATCCGATGATGGGGCCACATCAGGTCCAAACAGGAAGGATATAACCCCACCCACTTTGCCAAAGCACAGCCCCCACACCACTAGAGGGATATCTTCAACCACCAACTTACCATCCTGAGACAAGGCTGAGGATAGCCCACAAAGATCTCCGCCACGGCACAACCCAAGGGGGGGGGCGCCAACCCAGACAGGAAGATCACATCAGTGACTCAACCCACTCAAGTGACGCACCCCTCCTAGGGACAGTATGAAAGAGCCCTAGTAAGCCAGTGACTCAGCCCCTGTAATAGGGTTAGAGGCAGAGAATCCCAGTGGAAAGAGGGGAACCGGCCAGGCAGAGACAGCAAGGGCGGTTCGTTGCTCCAAAGCCTTTCCGTTCACCTTCACACCAGACTACACTCAATCATATGACCCACTGAAGAGATGAGTCTTCAGTAAAGACTTAAAGGTTGAGACCGAGTTTGCGTCTCTCACATGGGTAGGCAGACCATTCCATAAAAATGGAGCTCTATAGGAGAAAGCCCTGCCTCCAGCTGTTTGCTTAGAAATTCTAGGGACAGTAAGGAGGCCTGCATTTGTGACCGTAGCATACGTGTAGGTATGTACGGCAGGACTAAATCAGAAAGATAGGTAGGAGCAAACCATGTAATGCTTTGTAGGTTAGCAGTAAAACCTTGAAATCAGCTCTTGCCTTGACAGGAAGCCAGTGTAGGGAGGCTAGCACTGGAGTAATATGATCACATTTTTTGGTTCTAGTCACAATTCTAGCAGCCATATTTAGCTGTAACTGAAGTTTATTTAGTGCTTTATCCGGGTGGCCAGAAAGTAGAGCATTGCAGTAGTCTAACCTAGAAATGACAAAAGCATGGATGAATTTTTCTGCGTCATTTTTGGACAGAAAGTTTCTGATTTTTGCAATGTTACGTTGATGGAAAAAGCTGTCCTTGAAACAGTCTTGATATGTTCTTCAAAAGAGAAATCAGGGTCCAGAGTAACGCCGAGGTCCTTCACAGTTTTATTTGAGACAACTGTACAACCATTCAAATTAATTGTTCGATTCAACAGAAGATCTCTTTGTTTCTTGGGACCTAGAACAGAGTTTAAAAGTAGAACGTTTGCAGCCATCCACTTCATTATGTTTGAAACACATGCTTCTAGCGAGGGCAATTTTGGGGCTTCACCATGTTTCATTGAAATGTACAGCTGTGTGTCATCCGCATAGCGGTGAAAGTTAACATTATGTTTTCGAATGACATCGCCAAGAGGTAAAATATATCGTGAAAACAATAGTGGTCCTAAAACGGAACCTTGAGGAACACCGAAATTTACAGTTGATTTGTCAGAGGACAAACCATTCACAGAGACAAACTGATATCTTTCCGACAGATAAGATCTAAACCAGGCCAGAACTTGTCCGTGTAGACCAATTTGGGTTTCCAATCTCTCCAAAAGAATGTGGTGATCGATGGTATCAAAAGCAGCACTAAGGTCTAGGAGCACGAGGACAGATGCAGAGCCTCGGTCTGATGTTATTAAAAGGTAATTTACCACCTTTACAAGTGCAGTCTCAGTGCTATGATGGGGTCTAAAACCAGACTGAAGCATTTTGTATACATAGTTTGTCTTCAATAAGGCAGTGAGTTGCTGCGCAACAGCCTTTTCTAAAAAAAATTTAGAGGAATGGAAGATTCGATATAGGCCGATAGTTTTTTATATTTTCTGGTTCAAGGTTTGGCTTTTTCAAGAGAGGCTTTATTACTGCCACTTTTAGTGAGTTTGGTACACATCCGGTGGATAGAGAGCCGTTTATTATGTTCAACATAGAAGGGCCAAGCACAGGAAGCAGCTCTTTCAGTAGTTTAGTTGGTATAGGGTCCAGTATGCAGCTTGAAGGTTTAGAGGCCATGATTATTTTCATCATTGTGTCAAGAGATATAGTACTAAAACACTTGAGTCTCTCTTGATCCTAGGTCCTGGCAGAGTTGTGCAGACTCAGGACAACTGAGCTTTGAAGGAATACGCAGATTTAAAGAGGAGTCCGTAATTTGTTTTCTAATAATCATGATGTTTTCCTCAAAGAAAGTTCATGAATTTATTACTGATGAAGTGAAAGCCATCCTCTCTTGGGGAATGCTGATTTTTAGTTAGCTTTGCGACAGTATCAAAAAGGAATTTCGGATTGTTCTTATTTTCCTCAATTAAGTTGGAAAAATAGGATGATCGAGCATCAGTAAGGGCTCTTCGATACTGCACGGTACTGTCTTTCCAAGCTAGTCGGAAGACTTCCAGTTTGGTGCGTCGCCATTTCCGTTCCAATTTTCTGGAAGCTTGCTTCAAGAGCTCGGGTATTTTCTGTGTACCAGGGAGCTAGTTTCTTATGAGAAATGTTTTTAGTTTTTAGGGGTGCAACTGCATCTAGGGTATTGCTCAAGGTTAAATTGAGTTCCTCAGTTAGGTGGTTAACTGATTTCTGTCCTCTGGCGTCCTTGGGTAGACAGAGGGAGTCAAGAGGGTATCAAGCGTTGATCTTCAGCGATCCTCACTACTGCGTGTTTAGCTCTGCAGTTGAAGCTCCTTCCTGCACTACCTCTCCAATCTGAGGGGATCCCAGCCATCCCACTTCATCCTATCCCACCCCATCCCATGCCATCCCATTTCATCCTATCCCACCCCATCCCACCCCACCCCTGCCATCCCACTTCATCCCATCCCACCCCATCCCTGCCATCCTACTTCATCCTATCCCACCCCATCCCTGCCATCCTACTTCATCCCATCCCACCCCATCTCTGCAATCCTACTTCATCCTATCCCACCCCATCCCTGCCATCCTACTTCATCCTATCCCATCCCACCCCATCCCTACCATCCCACTTCATCCTATCCCATCCCACCCCATCCCTGCCATCCTACTTCATCATATCCCATCCCACCCCATCCCTACCATCCCACTTCATCCTATCCCATCCCACCCCATCCAACCCCATCCCTGCCATCCTACTTCATCCTATCCCACCCCTTCCCACCCCATTCCTGCCATCCTACTTCATCCCATCCCACCCCATCCCTGCCATCCTACTTCATCCTATCCCATCCCATCCCTGCCATCCTACTTCATCCTATTCCATCCCACCCCATCCCTGCCATACTACTTCATCCTATTCCATCCCACCCCATCCAACCCCATCCCTGCCATCCTACTTCATCCTATCCCAGCCCACTTCATCCCACCCCATCCCATGCCATCCTACTTCATCCTATCCCCACCCCATGACATCCCACCTCATCCTATCCCATCCCACCCCACCCCAGCTCCTCTGTTATCAGTAGAGAACAGAGCAGGAATAATCAGACAGAGAACAGAGCAGGCCTTGTTAATCAGAGCACTCCATGGCTTCACAATACTGTGTGTCAATGACTTCTGGATGAGGAGTCCTATAGAAGGCCTGAACCACATGGCTATCACCAAGTGTGTTGTCATTGGTGGAATAGGGCAGGGCAACTAGTATGAGGTTTAATGAAGCTGCCATCTAGCTAATTAACAACTTTCTCTGCTCTGTCATCAACAAGCCTTTCTGGGGGAGAGGAAGCAGGCCAGGTAAATTGTCTGAGAGTTTCCATTTTGTTCTGGCTGTGCAGGTGTGTGTAACATGTGTTTGTGTGTGTGTGCGTGTGTGTGTGTGTGTGCGTGTGAGTGTTTACTCTGCGTGGTGCTGTCATTCTATGGTAATGACTTATGAATGACTTCAACCCCTATTACCCCCCCTCTCTCCATCCCTCACTCTCTCTGCTCCCCCACCCCTCTATCTCTCTCTCCTCTTCAAGGCCTTCCCTGCTAACCAGCCATGTAAAATCTCTCTTATCCCCTCCTCCTCCTCTCTCCCTCTGTCCTCTGTACTCCTGAAAGTATTCTTATGACAGAGTATGATAGGATGGCCTCTCACTGAGGGGCATTTAGTAGCGACAAGCCAAATTGCACGCCACACCAGTGTCCAGCTGTGTGTGTGTGGAGGTGGGTGTGTGTGTGAGAGACTGTGAGAGAGTGTGTGTTCATGCGTGCGTGCGTGTGTGTGTGTGTGTGTGTGTGTGTGTGTGTGTGTGTGTGTGTGTGTGTGTGTGTGTGTGTGTGTGTGTGTGTGTGTGTGTGTGTGTGTGTGTGTGTTTGTCCAGCTGTGATGGTGACAGCTGTAATTTGGGAACTGGCGGTCAACATGATTAAATAGCCACAGGAAGCCTTCATACACCCAGTTCAGCTGGCAGGACAGGGCTCTACTGACACACACACATTCATATTAGGCTAAATCTGAATTCATTCCAACACCACCATTCGCTGTTATCACAGCCTATAAAAACAACGTATTAAAGTGGAATGAATAATATTAAAGGATTTGGAAATGTAACACCCATTAGCTCCTTTCCCCATAAGCGGTAATTGATATTTGAGGGCTGTTTTGTGCCGAGCCTTTCTGAAATGAACTTTACAGCGTAGTGAAAAGAGCTGAGGCGGAGGAAATAGAATTGGCTGTGTGTTGATGCATGAGAGAGTGGGATTACCCAGACACGTAATGGACCAGTTATTAAACACTATTACACTCCATAGATCAGAGCTGCCGCTCAGGCATACACACCATATACTGTACTGCAGGGTTGGTGTATAAACTTGCATTCGTTAGTGCATGTGTGTTTTTGTCAGAAACAGCACAGAAGCTACTGAAAGCCAAGGCCCAGGAAGGGAAGTTAGACCCCCAATTGACATGAATGTAAATGAACGTAGCCATAAATATGACGATCCCACATGAACTCTCTCTTCATTACATGATGTGTTAAGGGGTTCCATCTAAACCATGCTTTATATGTACTTTTTATCCCTGACATTTTATATATTAATCGACTTCTTAAGTTAATTATATTCTCTTTCTAAGACAAGCTTGACATGGCAAAATATTACTTTTAAGTCTGCGTGTGTGTGTTTCAAGTTTTAATGTCACCTGCACAAGTACAGTGAAATGCCTTTCTTGCAAGCTCTAACCCCAATAATGCAGTAATCAATAACAATGTAATACTAAAAATAATAATGTAAAACAAAAAACACACAAGAAAACACGATAAAGTAAGTAAGAATACTATATTCAGGGTCAGTCAGTTCCAGTACCATATGTACACTGTGCAGGGATACTGGAGTGATACTGTATGTATAGGGCCTGAGGATATATGATAAAGAGGACATTTCTCCAGAAAGTATGATCATCTTCCCCATGTGCAGTTGCAAACCGTAGTCTGGCTTTTTTTATGGCAGTTTTGGAGCAGTGGCTTCTTCCTTTCTGAGCGGCCTTTTAGGTTATGTCAATATAGGACTTGTTTTACTGTAGATATAGATACTTTTGTACCTGTTTCCTCCAGCATCTTCACAAGGTCCTTTGCTGTTGTTCTGGGATTGATTTGCACTTTTCACACCAAAGTACGTTAATCTCTAGGAGACAGAACGCGTCTCCTTCCTGAGCGGTATGACGGCTGTGTGGTCCAATGGTGTTTATACTTGCGTACTATTGTTTGTACAGATGAACGTGGTACCTTCAGGCATTTGGAAATTGCTCCCAAGGATGAACCAGACTTGTGGAGGTCTACAATTTTTTTTCTGAGGTCTTGGCTGATTTCTTTTGATTTCCCCATGATGTCAAGCAAAGAGGCACTGAGTTTGAAGGTAGGCCTTGAAATACATCCACAGGTACACCTCCAGTTGACTCAAATAATGTCAATTAGCCTATCAGAAGCTCCTAAAGCCATGACATTATTTCCTGTAATTTTCCAAGCTGTTTAAAGGCACAGTCAACTTAGTGTATGTAAACTTCTGACCCACTGGAATTGTGATACAGTGAATTATAAGTGAAATTAATCTGTATGTAAACAACTGTTGGAATAATTACTTCTGTCATGCACAAAGTAGATGTCATAACTGACTTGCCAAAACTATAGTTTGTTAACAAGAAATTTGTGGAGTGGTTGAAAACAAGTTTTAATGACTCCAACCTAACTGTATGTAAACTTTCGACTTCAACTGTATATCGACCTTCTCAGGACCTTTTCAAACATCCAAAAATCAAAGTCTATTTTGAGTTATGGCTGTCCTATGTACCAGCTCTGTGGATGAGCGGGACAGACTGGGTTAGCAGGGGGAAGTCAAAAACTTCCATTGACTGACTGGCTGACTGACTTGGGTGGCTGGGTGGGAGAGTTGATGTCTTCATGTGTCAATAGCTCATTGTCACAAACATGACTCAACATTGTAAAGTGCTGATTTCACTCACTACTATGTCTTTCACTCTGTCTTTCTCTTTCTTTAGTGTTTGCTCATCTTTCTTTATTCTTTGTTTCTTCATACGGCTTCCAACATTTGAGTTCCTCTACACCTAGATGTGTTATTCAGCTCTGGTGAGACTGAGAGGTGTCTATCTCTCTTACACACACCAGTAGAGTAGAGCTGTGCCCACACCAGTAGAGTAGAGCTGTGCCCACACCGGTAGAGTAGAGCTGTGAACACACCAGTAAAGTAGAGCTATGACCACACCAGTAGAGTAGGGCTGTGCCCACACCGGTAGAGTAGAGCTGTGACCACACCAGTAAAGTAGAGCAGTGACCACACCAGTAGAGTAGGGCTGTGCCC
This sequence comes from Oncorhynchus kisutch, assembly GCF_002021735.2. Taxonomy (NCBI): domain Eukaryota; kingdom Metazoa; phylum Chordata; class Actinopteri; order Salmoniformes; family Salmonidae; genus Oncorhynchus; species Oncorhynchus kisutch. The sequence goes on along the minus strand of NC_034175.2, from coordinate 58,304,524 downwards.
ACACCGGTAGAGTAGAGCTGTGAACACACCAGTAAAGTAGAGCTATGACCACACCAGTAAAGTAGAGCTGTGACCACACCAGTAAAGTAGAGCTGTGACCACACCAGCAAAGTAGAGCTGTGAACACACCAGTAAAGTAGAGCGCTGTGAACACACCAGTAAAGTAGAGCTGTGACCACACCAGTAAAGTAGAGCAGTGACCACACCAGTAAAGTAGAGCTGTGAACACACCGGTAGAGTAGAGCTGTGACCACACCAGTAAAGTAGAGCTGTGAACACACCAGTAAAGTTGAGCTGTGACCACACCAGTAAAGTAGAGCTGTGAACACACCGGTAGAGTAGAGCTGTGAACACATCGGTAGAGTAGTGCTGTGAACACACCAGTAAAGTAGAGCTGTGAACACACCGGTAGAGTAGAGCTGTGAACACACCAGTAAAGTAGAGCTGTGACCACACCGGTAGAGTAGAGCTGTGAACACACCAGCAAAGTAGAGCTGTGAACACACCGGTAGAGTAGAGCTGTGAATAAACCAGTAGAGTAGAGCTGTGACCACACCGGTAGAGTAGAGCTGTGACCACACCAGTAGAGTAGAGCTGTGAACACACCGGTAGAGTAGAGCTGAGCACACACCGGTAGAGTAGAGCTGTGAACAAACCGGTAGAGTAGAGCTGTGAAGACACTGGTAGAGTAGAGCTGTGAACACACCAGTAGAGTAGAGCTGTGAACACACCGGTAGAGTAGTGCTGTGAACACACCGGTAGAGTAGTGTTGTGAACACACCGGTAGAGTAAAGCTGTGAACACACCGGTAGAGTAGAGCTGTGAACAAACCGGTAGAGTAGAGCTGTGAAGACACTGGTAGAGTAGAGCGGTGAACACACCGGTAGAGTAGAGCTGTGAACACACCGGTAGAGTAGAGCTGTGACCACACCAGTAGAGTAGAGCTGTGACCACACCAGTAAAGTAGAGCTGTGACCAAACCAGTAAAGTATAGCTGTGAACAAACCAGTAAAGTAGAGCTGTGAACACACCAGTAAAGTAGAGCTGTGACCACACCAGTAAAGTAGAGCTGTGACCACACCAGAAAAGTAGAGCTGTGAACACACCGGTAGAGTAGAGCTGTGACCACACCGGTAGAGTAGAGCTGTGACCACACCAGTAAAGTATAGCAGTGACCACACCAGTAAAGTAGAGCTGTGAACACACCGGTAGACTAGAGCTGTGACCACACCAGTAGAGTAGAGCTGTGAACACACCGGTAGAGTAGAGCTGAGAACACACCGGTAGAGTAGAGCTGTGAACAAACCGGTAGAGTAGAGCTGTGAAGACACTGGTAGAGTAGAGCTGTGAACACACCAGTAGAGTAGAGCAGTGAACACACTGGTAGAGTAGTGCTGTGAACACACCGGTAGAGTAGTGTTGTGAACACACCGGTAGAGTAGAGCTGTGAACACACCGGTAGAGTAGAGCTGTGAACAAACCGGTAGAGTAGAGCTGTGAAGACACTGGTAGAGTAGAACTGTGAACACACCGGTAGAGTAGAACTGTGAAGACACTGGTAGAGTAGTGATGTGAACACACCGGTAGAGTAGTGCTGTGAACACACCGGTAGAGTAGTGCTGTGAACACACCGGTAGAGTAGAGCTGTGAACACACCGGTAGAGTAGAACTGTGAACACACCGGTAGAGTAGAACTGTGAACACACCGGTAGAGTAGAACTGTGAAGACACCAATAGAGTAGAGATGTGACCACACCAGTAAAGTAGAGCTGTGAACACACCGGTAGAGTAGAGCTGTGACCACACTGGTAGAGTAGAGCTGTGAACACACAAGTATAGCTGTGAACACACCAGTAAAGTAGAGCTGTGAACACACCAGTAAAGTAGAGCTGTGACCACACCAGTAAAGTAGAGCTGTGACCACACCAGTAAAGTAGAGCTGTGAACACACCGGTAGAGTAGAGCTGTGACCACACCGGTAGAGTAGAGCTGTGACCACACCAGTAAAGTATAGCAGTGACCACACCAGTAAAGTAGAGCTGTGAACACACCGGTAGACTAGAGCTGTGACCACACCGGTGGAGTAGAGCTGTGACCACACCAGTAAAGTAGCGCTGTGACCACACCAGTAAAGTAGAGCTGTGAACACACCGGTAGAGTAGAGCTGTGACCACACTGGTAGAGTAGAGCTGTGAACACACCAGTAAAGCTGTGAACACACCGGTAGAGTAGAGCTGTGAACACACCAGTAAAGTAGAGCTGTGAACAAACCGGTAGAGTAGAGCTGTGACCACACCAGTAGAGTAGAGCTGTGAACACACCGGTAGAGTAGAGCTGAGAACACACCGGTAGAGTAGAGCTGTGAACAAACCGGTAGAGTAGAGCTGTGAAGACACTGGTAGAGTAGAGCTGTGAACACACCAGTAGAGTAGAGCAGTGAACACACTGGTAGAGTAGTGCTGTGAACACACCGGTAGAGTAGTGTTGTGAACACACCGGTAGAGTAGAGCTGTGAACACACCGGTAGAGTAGCGCTGTGAACAAACCGGTAGAGTAGAGCTGTGAAGACACTGGTAGAGTAGAACTGTGAACACACCGGTAGAGTAGAACTGTGAAGACACTGGTAGAGTAGTGATGTGAACACACCGGTAGAGTAGTGCTGTGAACACACCGGTAGAGTAGTGCTGTGAACACACCGGTAGAGTAGAGCTGTGAACACACCGGTAGAGTAGAACTGTGAACACACCGGTAGAGTAGAACTGTGAACACACCGGTAGAGTAGAACTGTGAAGACACCAATAGAGTAGAGATGTGACCACACCAGTAAAGTAGAGCTGTGAACACACCGGTAGAGTAGAGCTGTGACCACACTGGTAGAGTAGAGCTGTGAACACACAAGTATAGCTGTGAACACACCAGTAAAGTAGAGCTGTGAACACACCAGTAAAGTAGAGCTGTGACCACACCAGTAAAGTAGAGCTGTGACCACACCAGTAAAGTAGAGCTGTGAACACACCGGTAGAGTAGAGCTGTGACCACACCGGTAGAGTAGAGCTGTGACCACACCAGTAAAGTATAGCTGTGACCACACTGGTAGAGTAGAGCTGTGAACACACAAGTATAGCTGTGAACACACCAGTAAAGTAGAGCTGTGAACACACCAGTAAAGTAGAGCTGTGACCACACCAGTAAAGTAGAGCTGTGACCACACCAGTAAAGTAGAGCTGTGACCACACCGGTGGAGTAGAGCTGTGACCACACCAGTAAAGTAGCGCTGTGACCACACCAGTAAAGTAGAGCTGTGAACACACCGGTAGAGTAGAGCTGTGACCACACTGGTAGAGTAGAGCTGTGAACACACCAGTAAAGCTGTGAACACACCGGTAGAGTAGAGCTGTGAACACACCAGTAAAGTAGAGCTGTGAACAAACCGGTAGAGTAGAGCTGTGACCACACCAGTAGAGTAGAGCTGTGAACACACCGGTAGAGTAGAGCTGAGAACACACCGGTAGAGTAGAGCTGTGAACAAACCGGTAGAGTAGAGCTGTGAAGACACTGGTAGAGTAGAGCTGTGAACACACCAGTAGAGTAGAGCAGTGAACACACTGGTAGAGTAGTGCTGTGAACACACCGGTAGAGTAGTGTTGTGAACACACCGGTAGAGTAGAGCTGTGAACACACCGGTAGAGTAGAGCTGTGAACAAACCGGTAGAGTAGAGCTGTGAAGACACTGGTAGAGTAGAACTGTGAACACACCGGTAGAGTAGAACTGTGAAGACACTGGTAGAGTAGTGATGTGAAAACACCGGTAGAGTAGTGCTGTGAACACACCGGTAGAGTAGTGCTGTGAACACACCGGTAGAGTAGAGCTGTGAACACACCGGTAGAGTAGAACTGTGAACACACCGGTAGAGTAGAACTGTGAACACACCGGTAGAGTAGAACTGTGAAGACACCAATAGAGTAGAGATGTGAATGTTGACACTCCATCTCCCCCTCAGAATAATTAACATTTACCACATTCATATTCATGAGTTGTCTTTATTAATGACTTGTCCTCATTTACAGAGCACATCTATTTTCCCTTCACCTCTTTTTATGTAGAATTCTATCCATCTCTCTATCTCTCTGAGGGAGCATTTTTCACAAGCACTTTCACAGGCCCATCTTTCATACTGTAGCCCAGTGAGTCACATATTGATTGTGTGATTGTGAGTGAATGACTGCATGGAGACTGTTATCACAGCACACAGCATGACTGAGTAGGAGCATGTTTAATATGAAATACTGTCTGTCTGTCTGTTTGTCCATCCGTCTGTGTGTCTACTGAGGAACTACGTATGATTTAAATATTCGTTGGTCACAGTTATAAACTTTTTCCCAACTTCCCATCATTACTGGGGCTAAACAGGATTCAATAAAACGTATTACCATTTACCATTTAATTGCCTGCATTCAGGATAAATGTGCAATTATATACTTTAAATAGCAGAAGGAGGGAGCTGGGTTGTCGCTTAAAGGAACAATTATTTTTTGTGCATCTCTGAGCGATGTTCTATCGAATCCGGGGTCATTTCATGTTTTCATGTGTATCTGAGCTATTGACCTTCAAGCAGGCAGAAATTTGTCCGGTGTGGCGTAGCTGTGTCGGTCATGAAATTTTGTCAGCCAGTGATTGTCAAGAAAATACAGTGCATTCGGAAAGTATTCAGACTCCTTCAAATTGATTGGATATGATTTGGAAAGGCAAACACCTGTCTATATAAGGTCCCACAGTTGACAGTGCATGTCTGAGCAAAACCAAGCCATGAGGTCAAAAGAATTGTCCGTAGAACTCTGAGACAGGATTATGTCGAGGCACAGATCTGGGAAGTGTACCAACACATTTCTACAGCATTGAAGGTCCCCAAGAGCACAGTGGTCACTCTGAAAGAGCTCCAGAGAACCTTCCAGTAGGACAACCATCTTTGCAGCACTTTACCAATCGGGCCTTTATGGTAGAGTGGCCTGACTGAAGCCACTCCTCAGTAAAAGGCACATGACAGCCCGCTTGAAGTTTGCCAAAAGGCACATAAAAGACTCTCAGACCATGAGAAACAAGATTCTCTGGTTTGATGAAACCAAGATTGAACTCTTTGGCCTGAATGACAAGCGTCACGTCTGGAGGGAACCTGGCACAATCCTTACGGTGAAGCATTGTGGTGTCAGCATCATGCTGTGGGGGTGTTTTTCAGCTGCAGGGACTGGTAGACTAGTCAGGATCAAGGGAAGGAATGAAGCAAAGTACAGAAAGATCCTTGATGAAAACTTGCTCCAGAGCGCTCAGGACCCCAGACTGAGGTGAAGTTTCACCTTACAACAGGACAACAACCCTAATACACAGCCAAGACAACGCAGGAGTTGACCTGACTGGCTCAGCCAAAGCCCGGAACTGAACCCGATCGAACATCTCTGGGGATACCTGAGCAGTGACGCTCCCCATGCAACCTGGCAGAGCTTGAGAGGATCCGCAGAGAAGAAGGGGAGAAACTCCCCCAATACAGGTGTGCCAAGCTTGTAGCGTCATACCCAAGAAGACTTGAGGCTGTAATCACTGCCAAAGATGCTTCAACAAAGTACTGAGTTGAAGCATCTGCAAACATCTGCAAACATTTCTAAAAAGCTGTTTTTGCTTTGTCATTATGGGGTATTTTGTGCAGCTCGATTATGGAAAGTAAAGGCAGTAACTTAACAAAATGTGGAAAACACCAAGAGGTCTGAATACTTTCTGAATGTACTGTATATGCTTAATTTAGAGTTATTTATTTAACTTTTGTTGTGATACAAACGTCGGGCTATATGTTTCGGTTTTTTAATACATTGTAAGGCTGCATGATGCGAATCTAATGATGATTTGAAAAAAGTTGCATGAAAGGCATGAGGACGGCTTTGTTTTTTGCGCAGGCTATACCCAATTCATCAGTCTCTCATTCACAATTTGACAATTTGACAATTGCCTCAAATTTCCAGGGGGCATCCCCTTTGTGTGGCCATTATAGTGGCCCCCATAGTACAACAGTTGAACTATTCTATACTGTGCAAGAAATAAATATTCCAAACATAGACTGCAACAGTTGTGGGATGCGATCCAAAATTAATACAACCACTAGCATCCCCAAAATGTTTTAAGCAAGGAGGTTGATGCAACAGATCAGAACGTTTAGCTTAAAATGTTGATAAACAATTAGGATATTTCTTCACATTATACGTGCAGCAATGCACACACGACACATGCTTTTATTATGAAGGTGCATTTTTTGGGTGAAAAATATCTTCCCCAAACTTGAAACTCACAAGCTGCGTATGTTTTCCAGTTAGGCTCTACACCCTTTGTAAAGTGGATTAATGTGCTTAAATTTAAGAAGTTACTTGGTCACTTAACAAAACCTTATCAAAACATATAGGCCTATGGGCTAGGCCACATGATGTGTGCGACTAAGATTTGATTTGATTTTTTTTTAAATAGAAAGCTGATGGGATCCTCCTCTTTTAAATAGAGGCCATCACTCTGTTTTCCCACGCAATTGCGTAGCCTATAGAAATGTTGCACAACATGGACTCATGGGATCTCATGAAGTATTTGATTTGATTTTCGATTACATTTGCATTGATGTCAGAGTGATTAGAGGGCTGATAGAGTACTGAGTACCAGGCAGTTAGTAAGTTTGGTAGTCTACTAATCAGCAGCATCAGAGCTTGGAGAAGCCTAATTACCGTAACTAAATGGTCACGTGTAATTTGACTGCCATCATGACTTGTGACCTCCGGTGTGGGGGTAATACGGTCACCGTAACAGCCCTAATTGTAATAATGCCGCTCTCACTACATTGGAAGTTAATGGAAATACGACTTTTAAATTGTGAAAACATCTATCATGCATGTCAGATTTCAATATTGGCCGATGTCATAACATGAGAGGTTGTCTTCTCTCGAATTAGCCATTGATCATATTTTTGCGATATTCCTACCTCGAGAAATGTGTAATTTAACAGAGGGACCACCACATTTCTCTTATTTGTTTGCCTCCTCAGTCCAGGGTGCATTGCATGTCGTATGGCTGTTGCGAATGTCACACTTGGCGAGGCACATCAATCTGCAGGTTGAACATGGTCAGATTGTAGACTCTTAAATTGATAGTGCAGTGTGATTTTACAGCTAACTAGCTACATCACGATATTGACTTTGGTATCATTGTGTGTAGCTACGTTTGCTATTTGCTATTTAGCTAGCCAGAGCATTGCATTATGGGGTTTGTAGTAGACTTGAGCTGCAACAGATTTCCACAATGATTTTCAGATGTTGTTACCAACCTTATTATAACAACAAAATAAAACTATTGTTCTCTTAACACTGTAAATTATAGTGATTACTGTTTTTGGGTGCATTTTCCCTTTAAGTTAGTTGCTAATGAACGTGTCGCCTGAGAATGAAATGGCTTTGGCAGAGTGTGCAGGGGCGGGCGGCGGTACAAGCTGTTTGTGTACGGGCCCAACCAAGGGCTGCTGTATAATTGCTTCAGCATGGTGTGATTTGGCACCAGGAAGACCACTCCACTTTACCTGACCCACCAACCATTCATTTCAATGTGCTGCATGCAGATGGGAATTCCAATAGACTTTTCAGCATGGTGTGGCTGGGGGAGGGGGGAGGTGAGGGGGGAGTTTCATGAGATGTGACTAGAACCTGGACTAATCCTGGCAGTAATGTCTTTATTTTGGTTTACATGTGTAGTCAGGTATGACCTGGTGCACTGTAATAACCAAGCTAAGCTGAGGAATAGGAAAATAACTAGGTCTCTGTATTTCAGTATGAGTATATGTTGCTGATGCTGAGTGTTTGTGGTGTTTCTAATCAGATCAGATCATTCATAAGACGATATGGCTCTCATTCTTCTATAATTACTGCTGCCTGCTGCCTGCTAGTCTTATGAACCAGCATTTTATCATCCAACATGATTACAATTCAAACCAACTTCCTCCCAGCTAAGCACTTTTGACTCATTTCTGAATACAACAGTGTTATTTTGGACATATATGGAGCGTTTAGATCAGTAGTTTATTTCAGGGAATATGAGTGGAACACTTTCACAGAAGTTTAACAGATTTACATGTTATTCTCACTGACTGGTATTTCAAAGATTAACTCTCTAAATGCTAATGAGCAATTACTGTATCTTCACAGTAGATGTATCGATGTAATCGATGAGATATGTTGTAATTTTCCATTTGAGTGTTAGAACCCGTCATCAGTAGAGAAGTGTTAATAAAAATCTGTGACAGTCTAGTGCCTTTGCACACTACAGCAATCACAGTCTCAATCACATACACACACACACACACACACTCACACTCACACTCACACACACACACACACACACACACACACACACACACACACACACACACACACACACACACACACACACACACACACACACACACACACACACTCACACACACACACACACACACACACACACACACACACACACACACACACACACACACACACACACACACACACACACACACACACACAGCCCACGTTCCTTTCCACATTTAGGCTGCTAGGCTACTGTTGCTGGCTCTAAAAACGTCAGTCGGCTACAGCGAGACTCACATCGCTCTGATCTCATGTTAATTCCTGTTCTTTTTCTCTTAACTAAAACAGAGCAGACATAAAGTGGGAGCAGGAACATAAAGAATGAGAGTTGACTATGCTCTGAGGACAGACTAAATATCCCTGGCTGTATACTGTGTATCAACCTTTGAACAGTGTGTTTGAAGCTCTTAGAGATTGTCATGAAGGGGTTGTCGAAGCTTTGTTCCTCTTCTATTATAATTCTGCCAACAAATTGAGCTCTTCTCTCTCCTAATGGTCCCGTGTGTCTCTGAGAAACGTTCAAGAACAGCCTAGTGGTCCTTAGACAGCAGACAGCAGCCAGAGAAACTCACACCGCTGCGTTCGCAGTCACAAATGTTTTTTTGCATCTGCTGCTGAATGATGTGCTTTGGCAGTGCAATCTATGGCTTGTACATCTACAGATGTGGTGCTCTTAGACATACATCTGATTAGTGGTATACAAATATTAATATGATGTGGGAGTTCAAGTACAATAAAGTGTACAGAAGATCACAGTGTAAAGTGTCAGAGTGAGGGATCCTCTCCAGTGTTAAGGTCTGTCATGTTGTCATTATCTCCAGTGTTGTTTGTTGTGTTCTTCTGGCGTTGTTTATTTCAGAGAGATGGTTTTTATGCTAATGAGACCTCTAGCGAAGATCATTCAGTGTGATTTAACACTGTGTGTGTGTGTGTGTGTGTGTGTGTGTGTGTGTGTGTGTGTGTGTGTGTGTGTGTGTGTGTGTGTGTGTGTGTGTGTGTGTGTGTGTGTGTGTGTGCGTGCGTGCATGCGTGTGTGTGCGGGTGTGTGTGTGTGCATGTGTTTATGTGTGGAGGAGGGGGGGTGGGGGGGGGGGGGGGTTAAAGGGGTATTAAAGCTCTCGTTGTACGTCCATCATGTGGAAGGGAAAGTTGGGTCGAAGCACAACAACAATCTTCATAACACCTTATTAAGTGTTCATTAACTTTGTTTGTGCCATTAGGAATCCAAGCACACTGCTGCATCCCATTCTTCTTCCTAGGAGGTAAATGACATCCAGGCTCCACATTAGATAATTAACCAGCAGATAATGAAGGCTTTAAGTGAGGGAGGGAGGGAGGGAGGGGGGCTGCTCTGTTTTGCAGCAGGTTAGGACTGCAGGAGGAGAGGGCTGCAGTAGGAGGCCTGAGAAGGACCGTTCACCATTCCTTATCTTGCACACACTTTAAATCATACACAAACACTGCACTATTGCACTTCAGGATTATATATTTGCACTGAATGCTGACCAAAAATGGTATTGAAAATCAAATCAAATCAAATTGTATTGGTCACATACACGTGTTTAGCAGGTGTAGCAAAATGCTTGTGTTCCTAGCTCCAACAATGCAGTAATATCTAACAATACACAACAATACACACAAATCTAAAAGTAAAATAATTGTATTAAGAAATAAATAAATATTAGGACGAGCAATGTCGTAGTCCGGAGTATAAATATACACTACCAATCAAAAGTTTGGACACACCTACTCATTCAAGGGTTTATCTTTATTTATAAAAAATTATACATTTTAGAATAATAGTGAAGACATCAAAACTATGAAATAACACATATGGAATCATGTAGTAACCAAAAAAGTGTTCAACAAATTTAAACATATTTTAGATTTATAATTCTTAAAAGTATCCACCCTTTGCCTTGATGACAGCTTTGCACACTCTTGGCATTCTCTCAATCAACTTCATGAGGAATGCTTTTCCAACAGTCTTGAAGGAGTTCCCACATATGCTGAGCACTTGTTGGCTGCTTTTCCATCACTCTGCGGTCCAACACATCCCAAACCATCTCAGTTGGGTTGAGGTCGGGTCATTGTGGAGGCCAGGTAATCTGATGCAGCACCATCACTCTCCTTCTTGGTCAAATAGCCCTTACACAGCCTGGAGGTGTGTTGTGTCATTGTCCTGTTAAAAAACTATTAAAGTCCCACTACTGTTAAAGTCCCACTAAGAGCAAACTAGATGGGATGGCGTATCGCTGGAGAATGCTGTGGTAGACATGCTGCTTTAGTGTGCCTTGAATTCTAAATAAATCACTGACAGTGTCACCAGCAAAGCACCACCACACCAGCACACCTCCTCCTACATGCTTAATGGTGGGAACCACACATGCGGAGATAATCCGTTTACCTAATCTGCGTCTCACAAAGACACGGCGGTTGGATCCACTGGTCTAATGTCCTTTGCTCGTGTTTCTTGGCCCAAGTAAGTCTCTTCTTATTATTGGTGTCCTTTACTAGTGGTTTCTTTGCAACAATTTGACCATGAAGGCCTGATTCTTGCAGTCTCCTCCGAACAGTTGATGTTGAGATGTGTCTGTTGCTTAAACTCGGTGAAGCATTTATTTGGGCTGCAATTTCAGGTATTTCTGGAGTCTGGTAACTTCCTTTCCTGTGGCGGTCCTCGTGAGAGCCGATTTCATCATAGCGCTTGATGGTTTTTGCGTCTGCATTTGAAGAAACATTCAGAAGTTCTTGAAGTTGTCCAGATTGACTGACCATGTCTTAAAGTCGTTTCTCTTTGCTTATTTGAAACTCTTCTTTGTTCTTGGTCTTTTACCAAATAGGACTATCTTGTGTATACCACCCATACCTTGTCACAACACGATTGGCTCAAATGCATTAAGAAGGAAAGAAATTCCACAAATTAACTTTTAACAAGGCACACCTGTTAATTGAAATATGTTCCAGGTGACTACCTCATGAAGCTGGTTGAGTGAAGTCAAGAGTGTGCAAAGCTGTCATCGAGGCAAAGGGTGGCTACTTTGAAGAATCTCAAATATAAAATATATTTTGATTTGTTTAACACTTTTTTGGTTATTACATGATTCCATATATGTTATTTCTTTGTTGTGATGTCTTCACTATTATTCTACAATGTAGAAAATAGTCAAAAATAAAGAAAAACCCTGGAATTAGTAGGTGTGATCATACTTTTGACTGGTTCTGTATGTGATGGGATATATATACATTATGGACAGTATGTGGATAGAATATGTAGTATAACTGAAGAATACGTGGATAGAATAGTATATGTACAGCAATAGTTGAATAGGATGGACTTGACTAGAATGCAGTACATGCATATGAAGTGGGTTTAACAGTATGATAACATGATTAAACGGAGCAGTGTTCCATGTCTATGTACATAGGGCAGCAGCCTCTAAAGTTCATGGAGGACTAACCAGGTGGTAGCCGGCTAGTGACAATGACTAAGTTCAGGGCAGGGTACTGGGTGGAGGCCGGCTAGTGACAATGACTAAGTTCAAGGCAGGGTACTGGGTGGAGGCCGGCTAGTGACAATGACTAAGTTCAGGGCAGGGTACTGGGTGGAGGCCGGCTAGTGATGGCTATTTAACAATCTGATGGCCTTGAGATAGAAGCTGTTTTTCAGTCTCTTGGTACAATCTTTGATGCACCTGTACTGACCTCACCTTCTGGATGATAGCGGAGTGAACAGGTCATGGCTCGGGTGGCTGAGGTCCTTGATGATCTGCTTGGCCTTCCTGTGACACAGGGTGCTGTAGATGTCCTGAAGGGCAGGGAGTGTGCTCCCGGTGATGCGTTATTGAAGGCAACATCCAAAATATTGGTTGGGGTTATTGCTATCTATTCAGTCTGTCGGCCAGTGATCTAAGTCCTGGACATCAGTGGTGGTCGGCACCGTTTAATAAGATGAGGAGGATTGTTTTAAATCAGCATGGCCTTATTTATATTACAGCATAGTCGATGACTGTCAGTCAATTCACCCAGCTCAATGTAACATCAATCGCTTTAGGCTACTACATGATACTCAAATCGCCCCTGTACCCATCATGAGGTTGCTACAACCCTAGCTTATGTTGTAAACTTTCAACAAGATCATTATTAGTAATCAAGGGACCAATAGTGCCACATTCAAATACCACCTTGCACACTCTTACCTGCATCTAGCTGATCTAGGGTGTGATCTAGTTCAACAGTTGCAAATTAGAGTTACTATTGGACAAATGTATCCAGTTCACACACAAAAAAATTCACACACAAAAAAAAAATATATATATATATATACCAAGAGGAGGACAGAAGTTAGCTGTCCTGCGGCTACACCATGATGCTACCCTACAGAGTGCTGTTGAGGCTACTGTAGACCTTCATTGCAAAACAGTGTGTTTTAATCAATTATTTGGTGACGTGAATATATTTAGAAAGGTTCACTTTTTTAAATGTTTCACTATTTACATTTTTATGACATTCACTGAGGAGGATCGTCCTCCCCTTCCCTTCTCTGGGGAGCATCCACTGCTGGACATCCTAATCAAAGTCTGAAGTGTGCTCAGTCTGTCTGGGTGCCAGCCCAGGCCATTGTCTCCCTGTCACTGGCTGCTTGGCCCATAAAAGCCCTGTTTTACTGTCTGTCTCTGGCCTCATGGGGCTGGGTTAGTCTCTGAAGACGATTGACTGTGGGACTGCACTCTCTCCCTCTCTTTTTCTCGCTCTCTCTCTGCCTCTCTTTGCTCTCCCCTCTCTTCCTGGGACTCTTTAAAGGATGTCTGCTGAATGGTTTACTACTCTGTTAGTTCATTTGGCCAGAGACTGTTTCTACCCAGCGATAAACATTTCTGTAAAGGAGCAGCGAGCGGAGATGACCTCTGAAAGGTCCATAAAACCAGAGTGTTTTCCGATCACAGCCTGTGATAATGTCACTGAGATATTACGGATGGGCCGGGCGGGGCTAACACTGCCTGGACTGTATTGTAGAGAGTGGAGTCTCTCTCCTTCTCTCTCTTTCTCTCTCTTTATCTCCCTACCTCTCTATATGTCTTTATTGTCCTGTCCTGCCCTCTTTCTCTTTTGCTCTCCATCTACAGTGGGGCAAAAAAGTATTTAGTCAGCCACCAATTGTGCAAGTTCTCCCACTTAAAAAGATGAGAGAGGCCTGTAATTTTCATCATAGGTACACTTCAACTATGACAGACAAAATTAGAAAAAAAATCCAGAAAATCACGTTGTAGGATTTTGAATGAATTTATTTGCAAATTATGGTGGAAAATAAGTATTTGGTCAATAATAAAAGTTTATCTCAATACTTTGTTATATACCCTTTGTTGGCAATGACAGAGGTCAAACGTTTTCTGTAAGTCTTCACAAGGTTTTCACACACTGTTGCTGGTGTTTTGGCCCATTCCTCCATGCAGATCTCCTCTAGAGCAGTGATGTTTTGGGGCTGTTGCTGGGCAACACGGACTTTCAACTCCCTCCAAAGATTTTCTATGGGGTTGAGATCTGGAGACTGGCTAGGCCACTCCAGGACCTTGAAATGCTTCTTACGAAGCCACTCCTTCATGTGTTTGGCATCATTGTCATGCTGAAAGACCCAGCCACGTTTAATCTTCAATGCCCTTGCTGAGGTTTTCACTCAAAATCTCACGATACATGGCCCCATTCATTCTTTCCTTTACACGGATCAGTCGTCCTGGTCCCTTTGCAGAAAAACAGCCCCAAAGCATTATGTTTCCACCCCCATGCTTCACAGTAGGTATGGTGTTCTTTGGATGCAACTCAGCATTCTTTGTCCTCCAAACACGACGAGTTGAGTTTTTACCAAAAAGTTATATTTTGGTTTCATCTGATCACATGACATTCTCCCAATCTTCTTCTGGATCATCCAAATGCTCTCTAGCAAACTTCAGACGGGCCTGGACATATACTGGCCTAAGCAGGGGGACATGTCTGGCACTGCAGGATTTGAGTCCCTGGCGGCGTAGTGTGTTACTGATGGTAGGCTTTGTTACTTTGGTCCCAGCTCTCTGCAGGTCATTCACTAGGTCCCCCCGTGTGGTTCTGGGATTTTTGCTCACCGTCCTTGTGATCATTTTGACCCCACGGGGTGAGATCTTGCGTGGAGCCCCAGATCGAGGGAGATTATCAGTGGTCTTGTATGTCTTCCATTTCCTAATAATTGCTCCCACAGTTGATTTCTTCAAACCAAGCTGCTTACCTATTGCAGATTCAGTCTTCCCAGCCTAGTGCAGGTCTACAATTTTGTTTCTGGTGTCCTTTGACAGCTCTTTGGTCTTGGCCATAGTGGAGTTTGGAGTGTGACTGTTTGAGGTTGTGGACAGGTGTCTTTTATACTGATAACAAGTTCAAAAAGGTGCCATTAATACAGGTAACGAGTGGAGGACAGAGGAGCCTCATAAAGAAGAAGTTACAGGTCTGTGAGAGCCAGAAATCTTGCTTGTTTGTAGGTGACCAAATACTTATTTTCCACCATAATTTGCAAATAAATTCATTAAAAATCCAACAATGTGATTTTCTGGAATTTTTTTTCTCATTTTGTCTGTCATAGTTTAAGTGTACCTATGATGAAAATTACAGACCTCTTTCATCTTTTTAAGTGGGAGAACTTGCACAATTGGTGGCTGACTAAATACGTTTTTGCCCCACTATATCTCCTTCCCTATCTCCCTATCTCTGATCACTCTCTCCAAACTGGGCTTTTGAAAGAGCCTCAGGTGTGTCAGTAACATCAGGTCTCAGACAAGGTGACATATCCTGCAAGGCTAAGCCACAGTGGCTACAGCCAGCTTACCCCCAATACACACACACACACACACACACACAAACACACACGCACAGCACAGCACAGCACAGCACAGCACAGCGAGCTTACATGTTGCTCCTGGCCGAGATGACTTAAGGCAACTCTGGCAACGAAGAAAAGGAAGGAAAGGTTACAGGGCCTCCTCTTCCTAGTATCCTGATGGTTAATGTCCAATCGCTGAAAAATAAACTCTGTGAACAGAGCAATGCTTCAATTGCAGAGGGACATCAGGGAATGATGTGTCTTTGTTTTTACAAGGACATAGCTTATGGACGATACACTCAACTCTGCTATTCAACCAGATGGCTTCTTCATATGCTGGAGCACGAGTACAAGACATTACAATGCTGCTTCGTACAGTTCTAAGACAGCTGCCGGAAGCTAACGCTGTAGTAGTCCATGTGGGGTCAAATGACATGAGGAGGGCTAGCTCGGAACTGCTGAAACTGGATTTTAAAGAACTGGTTCTAGCTCTGAAAGACAAATAGAACGTGGCAGATTATTTCAGGCATCGTACCATCGCTGGGCCGTGGAAGCAAAAGATTCCGCAGTCCATCCAAATGATCTTGTCCCTGCATTTCAAGGCCGCGTTGAAACCATGACTTATCAATGACTCAAGCCCTGTTCAGATAATCCCTACCATTGTGTTGTCGTAGTGCTGCTGCAAATGTACCTGTTCCCAGGGGTGTTGGAAGTCACAATGTAAGTAACTTCACTTATGTTCCTCTTACTTCCCTGGATGCCTCGGTCAATCCTACAGCTGTTGTCAGCAGTACTCCTGCACCTATGAACCGGAGTTATACTGTTAGCACTGAGGCGGTTCGCCCTAGTAGGAAACATACTATGTGCAGCTCATGTTTACCTCTGATAAGCCTCCCAGTAAAGCAATAAAAACAATTCTATCCCAGAAAGCGCAAAACATAGCCCATGAAACCGTAGCCAAGCGCTAAAATAAAACTTCTAACTTCTATTTTTAACACTTGACTCTCTGCAAGTCCAGCCTCTCCCATCTCATCATTGGTTTTTAGGAGCATCTTTTTTATTTTACCTTTATTTAACTGGGCAAGTCAGTTAAGAACAAATTCTTATTTTCAATGACGGCCTAGGAACAGTGGGTTAACTGCATTGTTTCAGGGGCAGAATGACAGGTGTTTACATTGCCAACTCTGGGATTTGATCTTGCAACCTTTCGGTTACTAGTCCAGCACTCTAACCAATAGGCTACCTGCAGTCCCATAGACCCACATGGTTGAATTGAAAGATGAACTGAGGTCCACACTCCAGTCGGGTTGGGGGTGGTAATGCAACTTAAAGTTGGTTGCCAACTGACATAAAGTCCACATAAGAAGAAGATGACTAATGAAGGAGGAGAGATTACTAGAAAATATTAGTTTCCCCTTCTATCTGTGGATTAAATGTCTGGATAGAGAACACATGATTTTGTGTTCTCAAAATAGGTGGAAATTCTACAAAGATCCAGAAAAAAGGACCTTGTGCATTTCAGGTAAAATAACAACCCAATGTTTATACCCAAAGACAAATTCGCTAGCTAGCTAAATGTCCATTAATTTCGAATGTGTTTCGACCTGACCCCAGATTACTACAGTTGGTTCAGAGTTCGTTTTGATATTTCAATTTGTGTGTCTGGTGTGGATGTACAAAATCAACATGCGCGCGTGTGCCCAGTCTAGACAGTATGTTAGATAATACAGTTGAAATCTGAAGTTTAGGTTGGAGTCATTAAAACTCTTTTTTCAACCACTCCACAAATGTCTTGTTAACCAACTATAGTTTTGGCAAGTTGGTTTGGACATCTACCTTGTGCATGACACAAATAATTTTTCCAACAATTGTTTACAGACAGATTATTTCACTTAGAATTCACTGTATCACAATTCCAATGGGTCAGAAGTTTACATGCACTAAGTTGACTGTGCCTTTAAACAGCTTGGAAAATTGCAGAAAATTATGTCATGGCTTTAGAAGCTTCTGATAGGCTAATTGAGTCAATTGGAGGTTTACCTGTGGATGTATTTCAAGGCCTACCTTCAAACTCAGTGCCTCTGCTTGACATCATGGGAAAATCAAAAGAAATCAGCCAAGACCTCAGAAAACAATTGTAGACCTCCACAAGTCTGGTTCATCCTTGGGAGCAATTTCCAAACGTCTAAAGGTACCACGTTCATCTGTACAAACAATAGTACGCAAGTATAAACACCATGGGACCACGCAGCCGTCATACCGCTCAGGAAGGAGCCGCGTTCTGTCTCCTAGAGATGAACGTACTTTTTTTGCGAAAGTGGAAATCAATCCCAGAACAACAGCAAAGGACCTTGTGAAGATGCTGGAGGAAACAGGTACAAAAGTATCTATATCTACAGTAAAATGTCCTATATTGACATAACCTGAAAGGCTGCTCAGCAAGGAAGAAACAACTGCTCCAAAACCGCCATAAAAAAGCCAGACAACGGTTTGCAACTGCACATGGGGACAAAGATCATACTTTCTGGAGAAATGTCCTCTGATCTGATGAAACACAAAATAGAACTGTTTGGCCAGAATGACCATCGTTATGTTTGGAGGAAAAAGGGGGATGCTTGCAAGCCAAAGAACACCATCCCAACCGTGAAGCACAGGGTGGTAGCATCATGTTGTGGGGGTGCTTTGCTGCAGGAGGGACTGGTGCACTTCACAAAATAGATGGCATCATATATTGAAGCAACATCTCAAGACATCAGTCAGTCTTCCAAATGGACAATGACCCCAAGCATACTTCCAAAGTTGTGGCAACATGGCTTAAGGACAACAAAGTCGAGGTTTTGGAGTGGCCATCACAAAGCACTGATCTCAATCCTATAGAAAATATGTGGGCAGAACTGAAAAAGCATGTGCAAGCAAGGAGGCCTACAAACCTAACTCAGTTACATCAGCTTTGTCAGGAGGAATGGGCCAAAATTCACCCAAGTTATTGTGGGAATCTTGTGGAAGGCTACTCGAAGCGTTTGACCCAAGTTAAACAATTTAAAGGCAATGCTACCAAATACTAATTGAGTGTATGTGAACTTTTGACCCACTGGGAATGTGATGAAAGAAATAAAAGCTGAAATAAATCCTTCTCTCTACTATTATTCTGACATTTCACATTCTTAAAATAAAGTGGTGATCCTAACTGACCTAAGACAGGTCATTTTTACTAGAATTAAATGTCAGGTATTCTGAAACTGAGTTTAAATGTATTTGGCTAAGGTGTATGTAAACGCCTGACTTCAACTGTGCCTTTGATGATACAGTGGTACTGTACCAATTAGAGGTCGACCGATTATGATTTTTTTTCAACGCCGATACCGATACCGATTATTGGAGGACCAAAAACCGCCGATACCGATTAATCAGGCGATTTAAAAAAAATGTATTTGTAATAATGACAATTACAACAATACTGAAATGAACACTTATTTTAACTTAATATAATACATCAATGAAAATCAATTTAGCCTCAAATAAATAATGAAACATGTTCAATTTGGTTTAAATATGGCAAAAACAAAGTGTTGGAGAAGAAAGTAAAAGTGCAATATGTGTCATGTAAATAAGCTAACGTGTAAGTTCCTTGCTCAGAACATGAGAACATATGAAAGCTGGTGGTTCCTTTTAACATGAGACTTCAATATTCCAAGGTAAGAGGTTTAAGGTTGTAGTTAATATAGTATTTATAGGACTATTTCTCTCTATACCATTTTTATTTCATATACCTTTGACTATTGGATGTTCTTATAGGCGCTTTAGTATTGCCAGTGTAACAGTATAGCCTCCGTCCCTCTCCTCGCCCCTACCTGGGCTCGAACCAGGAACACATCGACAACAGCCACCCTCGAAGCATCGTTACCCATCGCTCCACAAAATCCGTGGCAGAGCAAGGGGAACAACTACTCCAAGTCTCAGAGCGAATGACGTTTGAAACGCTATTAGCGCGCACCCCGCTAACTAGCTAGCCATTTCACATCGGTTACACCAGCCTAATCTCGGGAGTTGATATGCTTGAAGCATTGCGAAGAGCTGCTGGCAAAACGCACGAATGTGCTGTTTGAATGAATGCTTACGAGCCTGCTGCCTACCATCGCTCAGTCAGACTGCTCTGTCAAATATCAAATCATAGACGTAATTATAACATAATAAACACACAGAAATATGAGCCTTTGGTCATTAATATGGTCGAATCCGGAAACTATCATTTCGAAAACAAAACGTTTATTATGTCAGTGAAATAAGGAACCGTTCTGTATTTTATCTAACGGGTGGCATCCATAAGTCTAAATATTGCTGTTACATTGTACAACCTTCAATGTTATGTCATAATTCCGTAAAATTCTGGCAAATTAGTTCGCAACGAGCCAGGCTTCCCAAACTGTTGCATATACCCTGACTCTGCGTGCAATGAACGCAAGAGAAGTGACACAATTTCACCTGGTTAATATTGCCTGCTAACCTGGATTTCTTTTAGCTAAATATGCAGGTTTAAAAATATATACTTCTGTGTATTGATTTTAAGAAAGGCATTGATGTTTATGGGTAGGTACAGTCGTGCAACGATTGTGCTTTTTCTGCAAATGCTCTTTTGTTAAATCATCCCCCGTTTGGCGAAGTTGGCTGTCTTTGTTAGGAAGAAATAGTCTTCACACAGTTCACAACGACCCAGGCGGCCCAAACTGCTGCATATACCCTGACTCTGTTGCAAGAGAAGTGACACAATTTACCTAGTTAAAAGAAATGTTAGCAAGCAATATTAACTAACTATGCAGGTTTAAACATATTTTCTTGTGTATTGATTTTAAGAAAGGCAAGTTTATGGTTAGGTACACGTTGGCGCAACAACAGTTATTTTTCGCAAATGCGCACCGTATCGATTATATGCAGGACAAGCTAGATAAACTAGTAATATCATCAACCATGTGTAGTTAACTAGTGATTATGATTGATTGATTCATTGATTGTTTTTTATAAGATAAGTTTAATGGTAGCTAGCAAATGACCTTGGCTTCTTACTACATTCCTGCAACAGGCAGGCTCCTCGTGGAGTGCAATGAGAGGCAGGTGGTTAGAGCGTTGGACTAGTTAACTGTAAGGTTGCAAGATTGAATCCCCGAGCTGACAAGGTAAAAATCTGTCGTTCTGCCCCTGAACAAGGCAGTTAACCCACCGTTCCTAGGCCGGCTTTGATAATAAGAATGTGTTCTTAACTGACTTGCCTAGTTAATAAAGAAAGAAAAAAAGGAAAAAAATTGTCAAAATCGGTGTCCAAAAATACCGATTTCCGATTGTTATGAAAACTTGAAATCGACCCTAATTAATTCCGATTAATCGGTCGACCTCTAGTACCAATACATGTTTACAACCTCTTCAGAAGAGACAGGAATGCCAATGGGGTGGTGGGTGTGTTGTTGCTGTTTATATTCAGAACCACATTCCTGTAATCATTCCTAAGGATATCATGTCAAATGCTGTTGAAGTAACATGGCTACAGGTTCACCTGCCTCACCTGAAGCCCATTATTGTGGGACGTTGCTATAAACCAAGTACTAACAGTCAGTATCTGGATAATAAGTGTGAAATGCTTGATAATGTATGTGATATCAACAGAGAGGTATATTTTCTGGGTGACCTAAATATAGACTGGCTTTCATCAAGCTGTCCATTCAAGAAAAAGCTTCAAACATTAACCAGGTAGGGTGACCACATTTAAAATACCCAAATGTGGGACAACAGGATACATTTTTTGGAACAGTGTAACCTACATGAATAAAAACATTTGTCAGCCTTGGCAGCAGCTAATGGGGGTCCATAGTAAATACAAATGCAAATCACTGAGGACTTGTCATGTACCAACAACACCATCACTCTTGTCAAGATGGTACAACAGCATCTCAACTTCCTAAAGCGGCTGAAGAAATTCAGCATGCCGCCCCGGGTCCTCTTCAAATGCTACCAATACACCATCGAGAGTGTCCCGGCCAGTTGCATCACGCCTGGTATGGGCTTCGTCCACGACCGCAAGACCCTCCAGCTCCCAACCCTCCAGGACATCTCCTCGAAACGGTGCCTGAGAAAGGCACGCAGTATCATCAAGGTCCCCACACACCCCAGCCACTGTTTTCTCCCTTACCGTCGGGTATGAGTCTGATACCAACAGGCTTAGAGACAGTTTCTATCTACAAGCCATCAGACTGCTGAACACTTAAACTGGACTGACCACTTGCTCTGATTCCCCACACGTTAGCATACATGCACTTACTCATGCACACACCCACACAGACATACAGACGCACACATATACAGTACATTCATGCTACACACACATCACAACTGCTACTACCAGACTGTTATTATACTGCTCAGTTTATACACTGCCCCCATCCCCCTCTATCCCAATACACAGGACTATAAACTGTGTCTTCCTGTATTATACTTATGCTAAAATATTTATTATATTTTACTGAGCTACTTACTTTATGTTCGTATTATTAGATTGTATTATTTTTTATTGTTGTTGCATTGCCGAGAATGAACCTGTAAGTAAGTACTTTGTTGGATGATTATACCATGCATATCCCTTACATATGACTAATAACATTTGAAACAGAAACACACTGTCTCACTCACTCTCTCACACACAGACGTGTGCACACACACACACACACACACACACACACACACACACACACACACACACACACACACACACACACACACACACACACACACAACAAACACAGCAAACAGTTCATGTGGATGCTAAATGCCATGTAGAGATTGAGATCTGGGTTGTAATAGCTGAGATTAGATAAGGAACATCAAGGTGAAGAGGGAGGCTCGGGGGAGAAAAACACGGCTCAGAGAGTGATCTCTCAAATGTCAAGATGTAAACACAACAGACTAAGAGCAGAGGAGTGTGAAGAAGGGAGAGGGGGGGGAAGAAAGAGGAGGAGGACTCAGCCTCATAATCAAAGCTGACATCTCTCAATTCGATTCAAGGGCATTATTGGCATGGGAAACATATGTTAACATTGGGGCGGCAGGTAGCCTAGTGGTTAGAGCGCTGGGCCAATAACCGAAAGTTTGCTTGATCAAATCGCAGAGCTGACGATGTAAAAATCTGTCGTTCTACCCCTAAACAAGGCAGGAATACAGTTCCCCGGTAGGCCGGGAACTGTCATTCCTAGTTAAATAAGTGAAGTAATAAACAAAAGTGAAATAAACAGTAAATATTACGCTCTCTCACTCACTATAACACAGATGAACCCTTTTGCTATCTTAATGAGGATCAATGATCACAGCTTAACTCTAGACGTGTGTCATTGTTTCATGGTATCTGAGAGATAGATCCCTTAGCAGAGCTAAATAACATTTAGTGAGGTGAGGAACTCTGGTGTTGCTAGAGTGGATGTTTGTAATCTCACAGGATAGAACATGTCCCATGGCTGCATCTTCTTCTAGGAGAGATGTCACTCCCTTCTACAGAACAACATATTTTTACCTTGTCAGCTTGGGGATTGGATCCAGCAACCTTTCGGTTACTGGCCCAGTGCTCCTACCCGCCAGGCTACCTACCGCCACTATAGGTAACCTGACATGTATGTGGGGAAAGTGTCTGACTTGTCTTGTTGTTGTTATTGTAATGTTAGTGGCGTAACTTAATCAGATAGCTCCTCAATGTCAAACAAGTCAAATGACACTATATAGTCAATATGATCTAATAACACCTAACTGCATCTATATACTGTATAACTGCATTTTGTAGGCTACATTTAGTCTATGGGGATGATAGATGATCTAATCTACATAGAGTGGGATGGGAAATGGGATGGCAGTGTAGTAGTAATATGAATGGCATGTATACACACAGCTAAACACAGATAGTGAGACTAGTGGTGTTTACCCTTAGCCCAGAGAAAGGCAATATGGAGGAAGAGTTTTTCATCAGGGAGAGGAGATAACCGCTTTTTGTGGAACAGAATTGAAAAAAAGCTCATTCTCCATATCCAACAGTACCACATCTCAGCTCCACAATATCTCATCCTTACCACGTTACACACAGACACCCACACACACACACATAATGCTATCCAGATACATCCCACCTCCACGATATCTCATCCCCTGCCTGCTTCGCCTCACGCTTTCTTTGATTTCAAGAGCTGAACTATTCTGCAACATTTGTTGATGTGGTTCTGCTAGTAAATGCTGCAGAATTGTGCTTCTCTTGGAAACGCTGCTCTTCGCCGCCACGAGAAGTCCACGAGAAGTCCACGAGAGATCCATCGCCCACCGTGCTGAGAGCACAAAGATACACACACTTACACACTTACACACACACAAATATACACTCACACTCCCTACACATCTGTTCTGGGCTATGCCTGAGCTCTCATGGTGCTCTGCTCCTCTCTTCTCCTGGACAGTTTTAGTCCAGTGGGTGAAGAACCCGGTCAGTCAGTCCAAGCTGCTGTCTGTGTCTCAGGGCCCAGAGCCCAGCTTCAGAGGTTCTGTAGGTGTATCTGGGGTTGTGTGGTGGATGACTTTCAGAGCTCGTTAACCTTGGGAGGCAGACCTAAATTCAGCCCATCCACCCAGGCCCCAAGGTTATGGTATGATCTGTATGTAGAATGCTCCCCCTCTCTGACCAGCACTGTCCAGCACACACAAACCATGCACGCAGAAACACTCTCTCTGGCTCTCTACCTCTAGCATCACTCTTTTTCTCTCTCTCTCTCCCTCTCAGAATCAGGGTTGATACAGTGTTTTGTTTTACGTTCTGGTCTAATATAAACAATGTTACCACATCAACAACAGCACAGCCTAGGAAGTCATCTTGTCATGTTGGAAGAAACATTATTAAGACATGTTAACTTGCAGCCATTACTTTATGCTGATAGATGTATTGTATTGGTCCTATTTACACAGGGCAAAGCCTGTCTCAAAACTCACCACAGTCATTTTAGAATGTACAAGTAATTCACAAAGGTATCAAAGGATTAGGCAGTTAATCCAATCCCTCTTGTATGAATTTAGCCGTTGTTTCAATTCCAGAGATCACATTCTATTGAAGCTGCAAGGTTTTAGTTCTTGCATTGTTGTTGTTTTTTTCCGTTGTTTAATTGGCGAGTCCATTTTAGCAGGAGGTTTTGGTGTGTGTGTGTGTGTGTGTGTGTTCATGTGTGTGTTCATGTGTGTATGCATGTGTGTCTCATCCCTCAGCTGTGTGTGGTCAGACAGCAGCATCATTAGGTTGACAGTTTAAAACTGCTAAGGGAATAAGTGAGTTGTAGTGTGTGAATCAAGGCCATGTATAAAGCCACGTACTGTACCAGAGGTTAATGGCACAGGCAACCTTGGGCCACTGTAGAGGATATCACTCATCATATTGATACTGCAGCTATGTGTGTGTTGACGGGAGGGGTTCTGCAGTGTGTGTGTGTGTGTGTGTGTCATTGTCCTGTCCTAATTGCTCACATTTGATCTAAGTGGGTGTTGTTTCAGGGCTTCTTGCTCTCCTCTAGGTTCATTTATCAGGAAGAAATGGAGAGACTCCATCTACAACTCAAGACTCTCAGTGCTTCAAGGTGAAGCCCTCAGAAGGCTCAGTGTTACCTTGTTAAATCGATGAGCCCCAGAAGTGGAATTCTCCTCTGAGGATGGAGTGTGTGTCAGGGTTTCCGTCAGGAAAATGTGTCGGCATACATTTGACCGACAACATTTTAATTTACCGGACTTTTGAGAAATCTGCCGGACCCATATGCATTGGGTGGGTAACCTGATTAAGGAGTCCACCCACGGGGCTCAGAATGACAGAAATCATATTTAGATTATGGTAATTAATATGAACAAAACATGCAAGTCCAATATGCAACGATGTGCAGTCCTTCTTACCCATTTCTGATGTGCACTTTGAACTTGTTAGAATCATTGTCCACTTTTCCTTTTCCTCATCCAATCTGAACAGCAAACGAACAGCAAAATCACTAGCCTATGTCAATCTACTATCACCCATAGTAGAATAGTAGAAAAACATACCTTTTCTATTGGTCAGCTTGTCGAGAAAGAAATAGCCTATTCCAAACAGATTCCGGTACAGTTGTAGGAAGATAGATCCCGATTTCATTCAACCCTCAGGCCGAGGTTACATCAAGAAACGTTAACAGCAATAAGGCTGATGGAACAGATCAGAAGGTTTAGTTTAAAATGTTGATTAACTATTATTTCTTCACATTATAAGCGCAGCAATGTTCACAAGGCAGTAGGCTAGGTGCAAATGTTCGTTCCATAATGCAATTAGCGAGAAAACACCCTTGTCAAAACGCTCGCACATGCAAGAAATTTAGGAAGAGAGGAGATGTAATAGGCTACTTTGAAGCAAGGTAAGACATGCCTCATAATATGTATTAAAACATCCAGGTTTCAAACAATTACGTATATGTTTTGAAAATGCATAGCCTACTGCCTCCAGCTCATTGCACAGTGTGACACGCTGATGAAGCCTTCCCTTGCTGTTTGATATGCTGCTGCAGCAGCTCTCGGCTGTCTGACAGGTTTTCTGCTCAAAGGCTCTGTATCTGTATGCTGTAGGCATGTGATAAATGAGATACATAACCAATATACTGTACACACAAACACACATTTAATTAAATGAACCTACAGACCGATAAGCTTGACCAGTCAGACGTATTTCCTTCGACTGGTATTTCCATCAATGAATAGGCTAAAAAGCATTATTTCGCAATGGGATTTTTTCTTCCCCTCCGGGACAATTGGCCGGCGCCAATTTTATTTATCAGCTTTTCAAATTTTTTATAGGCCAAAAGCCGGCTATTACCGGCTAACGGAAACCCTGGTGCGTGTGGTTCTGTGCATTCATGCGTGTGTGTGTGTGTGTGTGTGTGTGTGTGTGTGTGTGTGTGTGTGTGTGTGTGTGTGTGTGTGTGTGTGTGTGTGTGTGTGTGTGTGTGTGTGTGTGTGTGTGTGTGTGTGTGTGTGTGTGTGTGTGTGTGTGTGTGTGTGTGTGTGTGTGCGTGTGTGTGTGTGTGCGTGTGTGTGGTACCATCGGTTAAAGGCTGAGAGGGATTTGAAAGGCCATTTGTCCCTGAGGCAGACAGGCTTTAGGAGCAGACTGCAGGGAGAGGGAGAGAGGGAGCGAGAGGGGGGAGGGAGCGAGAGATGGGGAGGGAGAGAGGGAGGGAGATGGAGAGCAAGGGAGTTTAGGAGAAGAAAGGAAGAGGAGAATAGAGGGAGTTTTTTTCTCTTCACTGCTTTCAATATAGTTCATTTTCCTCATCGTTATGGATATAAATCAGTAGAGATTAATATCATAAGGTCAACAGATTGTATTTGCAGTCTAAGCCATTGTCCTTTCACTGTGTCTAACAGTCCATTTGATACCATCCCGCCTTCTCTTTTGTCCATTTGCTGATGTTAAAGCACAGTTTTAAACTAGATTTAGTGGGAGGAGCTGTCATTGTCTGTTATCCTGCCATATATAACCATATCTCTATGTCTGTTATCCTGCCATATATAACCATATCTCTGTGTCTGTTACCCTGACATATATAACCATATCTCTGTGTCTGTTATCCTGCCATATATATCCATATCTCTATGTCTGTTATCCTGGCTATTATAACCATATCTCTGTGTCTGTTATCCTGACATATATAACCATATCTCTGTGTCTGTTATCCTGCCATATATAACCATATCTCTATGTCTGTTATCCTGCCATATATAACCATATCTCTGTGTCTGTTATCCTGCCATATATAACCATATCTCTGTGTCTGTTATCCTGCCATATATAACCATATCTCTGTGTCTGTTATCCTGCCATATATAATCATATCTCTGTGTCTGTTATCCTGCCATATATAACCATATCTCTGTGTCTGTTATCCTGCCATATATAATCATATCTCTGTGTCTGTTATCCTGCCATATATAACCATATCTCTGTGTCTGTTATCCTGCCATATATAACCATATACATGTGTCTGTTGTCCTGCCATATATAACCATATACGTGTGTCTGTTGTCCTGCCATATATAACCATATACGTGTGTCTGTTGTCCTGCCATATATAACCATATACATGTGTCTGTTATCCTGCCATATATAACCATATACGTGTGTCTGTTGTCCTGCCATATATAACCATATACATGTGTCTGTTGTCCTGCCATATATAACCATATATCCCTCTGTCTCTCTCTCTGCAGCGTGTCGACCAGGCTTCTACAAGGCGTTTGCGGGGAACATCAAGTGTTCCAAGTGTCCCCCTCACAGTTTCAGCTATGGAGAGGGGGCTGCTGTCTGCCACTGTGAGAAGGCTTTCTACAGAGCTGAGAGAGACCCACCCACTATGGCCTGCACACGTGAGTATCATCAATCAAACAATCAGTCAATCAATCAGGCAATCTCGTTATTGTCTAAGCAGCCCTCAATACACTCAGATAGAGTACAGTACAGGTCTGTAGTGGTATATACTCGGAACAAAGACAGGGAGAGAAAGAGATGGGGGTAAAGAGAGCTAGAGTGAGAGGGAGAGAGAGAGAAAGAGACAGGTACAGTAGAGAGAGGAAGAGAGAGAGAGTAGAGAGCTGATAGAGATCTGTTGAGTAGAGGATGGGGCCTGATTGATGGGCACTGGGACACAGCTTGCCTCTTAGACAGAGAAAATAGAGGGAGATAGCACAGATAGGACAGGAAGCCAACGGACAGATGCTGACAGAGGAGGAGGAGGTGGAAAAGGAGGTGCTCCCTTCATCTGTCCTGAGAGAGAAACACTAAGCAGGACTGATGAGAGAGAGAGAGAGAGAGAGAGAGCTTGAGAGACAGGTTTATTCATGGAGAGGGGTTGGCTGGAGGGGAGGACAGTGAAGGGGGAAAGAAGGAGGGGGATTGAGTTAAGGAGAGGGGAGCAGGCGGGGGAGGCGGGGGGGACATGAGAGAGGGATGAGGGAAGGTAGAGAGCAGATGAGAAGGATGGAGGGGAGGAGGAGGGCAGGAAAGAGGGAATGGGAGTGGGGAAGGGCAGGGGAAGGGAAGGTAGAAGGACAGGAGAGGGGGATGGAGGGCAGGAGAGGGCTCCAGCCTATTGTCCAGACAGACAGTGAGCTTGGCAGGACTGGAGAGTTTAAATCCCTCAGGCCTTTTAACACTTCCCCTCTGACAGCTGGCACTGCTCTGTACAACACAATATCTGCACACTCACATACACATTACCTGCACACACACACACACATAATGCCTGCACACATCTACTTAATGCCTGCACACATCTACTTAATGCCTGCACACATCTACTTAATGCCTGCACACATCTACTTAATGCCTGCACACATCTACTTAATGCCTGCACACATCTACTTAATGCCTGCACACATCTACTTAATGCCTGCACACATCTACTTAATGCCTGCACACATCTACTTAATGCCTGCACACATCTACTTAATGCCTGCACACATCTACTTAATGCCTGGATGCACCGTCTCACAATCCCTGGATGCTCTCCCAGAATAACTTGATGAGAAGCTCTCTGTACTAGATAGTAGATGTACAGTGGTAGACATGATAGACATGATATTATAAAAG
>NC_034175.2:58135602-58265602 GCF_002021735.2 Oncorhynchus kisutch | reverse complement strand
TGCCCCTGAACAGGCAGTTAACCCACTGTTCCTAGGCCGTCATTGTAAATAAGAATTTGTTCTTACTTAACTGACTTGCCTAGTTAAATAAAGGTTCAATTTTAAACAAATAAAACGACCCATTGTGCTCATATGCCGTCCATATTTTTACAGTGGATGTTTTTATTTAGGTAATTTAAGCTGTAATCTGCTTCTTTTAAAGAATGATACATTATCTGCTTTTAACTTTAAGAAAAAAATGAAAACGTACATTACTATTATCTATTCAAAGCTCTTTTCAAATGTTTGGTGTGCTACCTTTATGGACCCGTAGCCTCCCTTGATGTTCGCAGTTTTAAATGAACAGACAGCCCACTCCACCTTCTAACCATGCCTTGACTTTGAAAGCTGATATTCAAATAGGTCTGAGTGTATTTCCGGTTCTGCCGAGGGAAGTTGTGTTTGGCTGTATGAGATGACAGGGGCTTCTTTCAGTGTGCATAATGTTGTTTGCTCCAGTGTGTATCTTTCACAAGGAGAACTCAAGGTTAGAGCACAGAGCTCTAGCAGAGATCTGGTTAACTCTACTTCTGTGTGCGTGTGTGTGTGTATGCATGTGAGAGAGAGAGAGAGAACCTGTTGTTGTGTGGTTGAATTAAAGAAGTATTCCTGGTTCTATTTTAACTCGCTTTAGTAACAACTCATACTTTTCTAGGTTTCACAGTGCAAAGCCATGTTCATTCTCTGGTTCTAGACACGTCTTCATCACTATAACAGGTAGGTCATCTGGCGATAGCCCAATCACTATACAAACCTGTCTTCTTAAGGAGAAACTGTCTGTTAGAACACCCCCAGGAAACTATGTTAACTGGAACAGAGGGTTCCACTTCCAAATTCAGGATGGATTTTGAGATGCAGATGTCATAAAGTCAGAGTTCCTGAACCAAGGCACAAAGTAATTGGGAATATAAACTGCTGTGCTTTCCCAGAAAGGTCTGCTGAGAGATGCTGCAAGCGGACAGCAGGATTCACACCCAGAAAATAGGCTATTTTAAACATTCATGTATTGATATAACCCAGAAAACATCCCAAGCCCTTGCAGTGCAGTGTGTCAACTAGACTACGCCTCTGTGTTCATCCATTAAACTAACGCTGTATTTGTAGATATTAGTATGACTGAGTGGCTGTCTCAGTCTAAGTGGTTTGTATATTGGGAGGAGAACGCAGTCAAAATGCTGTGTGTGCACCCTTACACAAAAACACATACAGAACACACTAACACAGGGAAATGCTGTGTATGTGTATCCTTGCACCTGTAATGAAGTGATTATGCTGACTAAGAGAGAACAGTGCTGTAGTCACACACACACATACACAGTGCAGTGTAATGATGCTAGCTAACCTAAATGGCTTGGTGCATCGCTGATAATTACCCTGGCAGGCCTCTGCTATTGAAACCCCTAAACAGATCAGGGGCAGAGAAATAGGAAATAGTAGACAGTATTATGAAACAGCAAGCTCGCTCTACCTTCTGCAGGACGAGAGATGAACGTGTGAAAGTGGGATGAGGAGAAGAGCAGAAGTCAAAAGCACATCTGGAGTTCTATAATTCTGGATGAAACAGAATCAGGTATACAGAGATCTGGGTGGAAGAATGCCTCAGTAAAAGAAAACTACTGTAGAGAGGACATCCAGGGTCATTGCACTGAGACGAACCAACCCCAAAGCCTAACAGATGCACGCAGGGAAGCACACAGTCACACACGCAGTCACACACACACACCCAATCACACACACACACGCACACCCACTCTCAGACACACACACACACACACACACACACACACTCTCTCTCACACACACACAGGGAATAGAGTGTCCTCCGACTCTGAGTAGTAGTAGTTATTAGTATGAGATCCAGGGAATCAGAGAGAGGGGTTGGAACTGTGTAAAGAGTCCACTCAGGACTACTGAAGGACACAACTGACGGACTGGGAGGAGGCTGGAGGATGTACTGTAAAGAGAAGGGAGGAGGCTGGAGGATGTACTGTAAAGAGAAGGTAGGAGGCTGGAGGATATACTGTAAAGAGAAGGGAGGAGGCTGGAGGATATACTGTAAAGAGAAGGGAGGAGGCTGGAGGATGTACTGTAAAGAGAAGGGAGGAGGCTGGAGGATGTACTGTAAAGAGAAGGGAGGAGGCTGGAGGATTTACTGTAAAGAGAAGGGAGGAGACTGGAGGATGTACTGTAAAGAGAAGGGAGGAGGCTGGAGGATGTACTGTAAAGAGAAGGGAGGAGGCTGGATGATGTACTGTAAAGAGAAGGGAGGAGGCTGGAGGATGTACTGTAAAGAGAAGGGAGGAGGCTGGAGGATGTACTGTAAAGAGAAGGGAGGAGGCTGGAGGATATACTGTAAATAGAAGGGAGGAGGCTGGAGGAAGGTACTGTAAAGAGAAGGGAGGAGGCTGGAGGATGTACTGTAAAGAGAAGGCTGGAGGATGTACTGTAAAGAGAAGGCTGGAGGATGTACTGTAAAGAGAAGGGAGGAGGCTGGAGGATGTACTGTAAAGAGAAGGGAGGAAGCTGGAGGATGTACTGTAAAGAGAAGGGATGAGGCTGGAGGATATACTGTAAAGAGAAGGGAGGAGGCTGGATGATGTACTGTAAAGAGAAGGGAGGAAGCTGGAGGATGTACTGTATAGAGAAGGGAGGAAGCTGGAGGATGTACTGTAAAGAGAAGGGAGGAGGCTGGAGGATATACTGTAAAGAGAAGGGAGGAGGCTGGAGGATGTACTGTAAAGAGAAGGGAGGAGGCTGGAGGATGTACTGTAAAGAGAAGGGAGGAGAGTGGAGGATATACTGTAAAGAGAAGGGAGGAGAGTGGAGGATATACTGTAAAGAGAAGGTAGGAGGCTGGAGGATATACTGTAAAGAGAAGGTAGGAGGCTGGAGGACATACTGTAAAGAGAAGGTAGGAGGCTGGAGAATGTACTGTAAAGAGAAGGGAGGAAGCTGGATGATGTACTGTAAAGAGAAGGGAGGAGGCTGGAGGATATACTGTAAAGAGAAGGGAGGAGGCTGGAGGATATACTGTAAAGAGAAGGGAGGAAGCTGGAGGATATACTGTAAAGAGAAGGGAGGAGCTGGAGAATGTACTGTAAAGAGAAGGGAGGAAGCTGGATGATGTACTGTAAAGAGAAGGGAGGAGACTGGAGGATGTACTGTAAAGAGAAGGGAGGAGGCTGGAGGATGTACTGTAAAGAGAAGGGAGGAGGCTGGAGGATGTACTGTAAAGAGAAGGGAGGAGGCTGGAGGATGTACTGTAAAGAGAAGGGAGGAGGCTGGAGGATGTACTGTAAAGAGAAGGGAGGAGGCTGGAGGATGTACTGTAAAGAGAAGGGAGGAGGCTGGAGGATGTACTGTAAAGAGAAGGGAGGAGGCTGGAGGATGTACTGTAAAGAGAAGGGAGGAGGCTGGAGGATATACTGTAAAGAGAAGGGAGGAGGCTGGAGGATGTACTGTAAAGAGAAGGGAGGAGGCTGGAGGATGTACTGTAAAGAGAAGGGAGGAGGCTGGAGGATATACTGTAAAGAGAAGGGAGGAGGCTGGAGGATGTACTGTAAAGAGAAGGGAGGAGGCTGGAGGATGTACTGTAAAGAGAAGGGAGGAGGCTGGAGGATGTACTGTAAAGAGAAGGGAGGAGGCTGGAGGATGTACTGTAAAGAGAAGGGAGGAGGCTGGAGGATGTACTGTAAAGAGAAGGGAGGAGGCTGGAGGATGTACTGTAAAGAGAAGGGAGGAAGCTGGATGATGTACTGTAAAGAGAAGGGAGGAAGCTGGATGATGTACTGTAAAGAGAAGGGAGGAGGCTGGAGGATGTACTGTAAAGAGAAGGGAGGAGGCTGGAGGATGTACTGTAAAGAGAAGGGAGGAGGCTGGAGGATGTACTGTAAAGAGAAGGTAGGAGGCTGGAGGATATACTGTAAAGAGGAGGGAGGAGGCTGGAGGATGTACTGTAAAGAGAAGGCTGGAGGATGTACTGTAAAGAGAAGGGAGGAGGCTGGAGGATGTACTGTAAAGAGAAGGCTGGAGGATGTACTGTAAAGAGAAGGGAGGAGGCTGGAGGATGTACTGTAAAGAGAAGGGAGGAGGCTGGAGGATATACTGTAAAGAGAAGGGAGGAGGCTGGAGGATGTACTGTAAAGAGAAGGGAGGAGGCTGGAGGATGTACTGTAAAGAGAAGGGAGGAGGCTGGAGGATGTACTGTAAAGAGAAGGGAGGAGGCTGGAGGATGTACTGTAAAGAGAAGGGAGGAAGCTGTATGATGTACTGTAAAGAGAAGGGAGGAGGCTGGAGGATGTACTGTAAAGAGAAGGGAGGAGGCTGGAGGATGTACTGTAAAGAGAAGGGAGGAGGCTGGAGGATGTACTGTAAAGAGAAGGGAGGAGACTGGAGGATATACTGTAAAGAGAAGGGAGGAGGCTGGAGGATGTACTGTAAAGAGAAGGGAGGAGGCTGGAGGATATACTGTAAAGAGAAGGGAGGAGGCTGGAGGATGTACTGTAAAGAGAAGGGAGGAAGCTGGATGATGTACTGTAAAGAGAAGGGAGGAGGCTGGATGATGTACTGTAAAGAGAAGGGAGGAGGCTGGAGGATGTACTGTAAAGAGAAGGGAGGAGGCTGGAGGATGTACTGTAAAGAGAAGGGAGGAGGCTGGAGGATGTACTGTAAAGAGAAGGGAGGAGGCTGGAGGATGTACTGTAAAGAGAAGGGAGGAGGCTGGAGGATGTACTGTAAAGAGAAGGGAGGAGGCTGGAGGATGTACTGTAAAGAGAAGGGAGGAGGCTGGAGGATGTACTGTAAAGAGAAGGGAGGAGACTGGAGGATATACTGTAAAGAGAAGGGAGGAGGCTGGAGGATGTACTGTAAAGAGAAGTGGAAGAGAGGAAATAGAGAGAAAGGAAGAGGAGAGAGGATGGAAGATGGTAGTGTAGAAGGACAGATAATGAAATGAAGTAAAGAGGGGGAGGGTAGAAGAAAAGAGAGGGGGTGAGGAAAGAGAGGAGAGAGAGGTGGAAGATGGTAGTGTAGAAGGACAGATAATGAAATGAAGTAAAGAGGGGGAGGGTAGAAGAAAAGAGAGGGGGTGAGGAAAGAGAGGAGAGAGAGGTGGAAGATGGTAGTGTAGAAGGACAGATAATGAAATGAAGTAAAGAGGGGGAGGGTAGAAGAAAAGAGAGGGGGTGAGGAAAGAGAGGAGAGAGAGGTGGAAGCTTGTATTTCTTAAAAATAAAGGGTTTGATTCCAAAATGCAATAAATGCAAATTGTTCACGTATGTCATAGCATTTTCCTTGATGGCCAAAAAGCTACATTTTTGTCTAATCTGACCAGAGTACCTTCTTCCATATGTTGGGGGAGTCTCCCCCATGCCTTTTGGCGAACACCAAACATGTTTGCTTATTTTTTTCTGTCCACTCTTCCGTAAAGCCCAGCTCTGCAGTGTGCGGTTTAAAGTGGTCCTATGGAAAGATACTCCAATCTCCACAGTGGAGCTTTGCAGCTCCTTCAGGGTTATCTTTGGTCTCTTTGTTGCCTCTCTGATGAATGCCCTCCTTGCCTGGTCCATGGGTTTTGGCAGGTTTGTTATGGTGCCATATTATTTCCATTTTTAAATAATGAATTTAATGGCGCTCCGTGGGATGTTCAAAGTTTCAGATATTTTTTTATAACCCAAACCTGATCTGTACTTCTCTTCAACTTTGTCCGTGACCTGTTTGGAGAGCTCCTTGGTCTTCATGGTGTCGCTTGCTTGGTGGTGCCGCTTGCTTAGTGGTGTTGCAGACTGGGGCCTTTCGGAACAGGTGTATATATACACTGAGATCATGTGACACTTAAATAAAGTCCACCTGTGTGCAATCTAACTAATTATGTGACTTCTGAAGGTGATTGGTTGCACCAGATCCTATTTAGGGGCTTCATAGCAAAGGGGGTGAATAGATATGCACGCACCACTTTTCCATTTATTTATTTTTTATAATTTTTTGTAACAAGTTATTTTTTTCATTTCACTTACACATATTTTGTGTATGTCCATAAAAAAACATTTCAATTACAGGTTGTAATGCAACAAAATAGGAAAAACGCAGTGCAAGGCCCTGTATATAAAAAGGAAACGTGTAAAACTATGTGCTATGTGATATTTGCACAATATAAGACAAATGTATTATGTTCATATTTATTTATGTATTGATACTTTATTACATGCAACTGTTAAAACCCAATCGGGATGCTTTTCCTATTGGAGTTCTGATGTTTGGGGTGGATATACAGCGGTTTGCCACAAAACAATTTGTCTCTCTAAAATAAAATGACCTTGCAATATATTCTAAACTAAGTCATGTCTGTCTTTTCACTAGCCCATGTCATGGTAAGACAGAAAATGAATATCTATCTCGTTCATAATGTGTTTTTATTTCATGTCAATTTACCAATATTTCTGAAAATGAATATATCGCATTTTGTAATTAAACTCTTCAAACTTTACTGAGGCATGTTTGGTTTAATTCAGCCCTGTGTCTAAACAGCTTTTGTATTTTACACATTCTCCACCTCCAAATTCTCCATTTCTTCTACCTCCCCTGGCAGGGTGTGTGAGGGAGTGAGTGTGTTTCCAGAGTGGAGAGTTAGGCCTTTTGCATCATTGATGTTCACACTATTAACACATTAGAGAGGCAGGCGATCTTCCAGAGGCCTGCCGGTATGGAGACAAACACACAGATCTGCATGTAGACGTCAGATCACACACAACTTGATCAGGAGATGGAGAGTCCCGTAACTGATACAGTGAAACAGCATAATAGTGGTACCTACATTTACATATGGGCCCTTTTGCACTTTGATGGAAACTGACTCATCAGTACACAGTTCTAGTAGACCAAGTAAAATCAGTCCGGTTACTGGATCTTCTTGGTGAAGGAGTCCCAGAGAACAGCTAGTTGGGCCTTCAGGTCCTGGGCCAATGGGTCCAGCTTCTTCAGCTCCTCTCCATAGGGGGCCAGGTTCTGCTGGAGCTCCTTGGTTCTCTGGGTAAGCTGTGTCTGGAAGCTCTGGGTCAAGGGAATCATGCTCTTTTGGAACTCTTCCAGGTTCTGGTCCATTTTCTGTTTCAGCTCCTCAGTGTAGGGGCCCAGCTGGGCCTGCAGCTGCTGCACACTCTTCTCCAGGCTTCCCTTCAGCTCCTCACTCTTCTGGAGTAAAGTGGTCTTCAGGGTGTCAGAGTCCAGGGCCTCAGCGTAGGTGGTCATGTCCCTTTTCAGCTCCTCCACCTGCCTCTGGATGTCTGCGTTCCACTCGTCAGAGTAGGGCTGCAGCTTGGATGTCAAGGTGCTCAAGTCCTTCTCCAGACGAGCCTTAAGCTGCTCGGCCTCCTGGGAAAACTTTGCCAGCAGGTCCTGAGTCAGAGGAGTCACCTGCCCGCGCATGGCCACGGTGTACTGGTTCACAGCATCAGCACTCTCAGAGACCATGGTGCTATGGAGACAGAGAGAGAAAGATCAACACAGAGGCAGAGTTATTGAGGTTAACAAACAGGAAGTTAGTTTTCGCAACAGTTGTTATGAAACACCATTATATTGTGTTATTGTCTACATATTGAGACTTACTTGACTTCGTGTGCCACCTCTGACTGTCGGATCTTCTGTAGGGTGTCCTCAGCGGTGAGTGTTGCCTTGGCGACATAGTCCCAGAATGCATCTTTCACCATGTCCAGCTGTTGCTGAGACGGGTCCTGCCAAAGGCCACTGGCATTGCACCCTTTAAG
The DNA here is from genome assembly GCF_002021735.2 of Oncorhynchus kisutch. Taxonomy (NCBI): domain Eukaryota; kingdom Metazoa; phylum Chordata; class Actinopteri; order Salmoniformes; family Salmonidae; genus Oncorhynchus; species Oncorhynchus kisutch. The sequence continues at coordinate 58,257,803 of NC_034175.2, read as the reverse complement.
AGAGGTCATGGATTATTTTATTTTCAGGATAGACTGGAGGTTACTTGAGATGATACATTTACTCCTGTCATTGATATTACAGTACTGTTACATTTAGTATTGTCAATTTGCTCCCTGTCAAAAATACAAACACTACAGCCAAGTGTTGATAAATGAAAACGTATTAAAACGTATTCTCCACTCACCAGTGAAAACAGCAAGAACAAGCAGCACTAAGACATTCATGACTGGGCTGTAGGCTGTTAATTGGAGAAAAAAATACAATTGGTGAATGAAATATTAAATTCAGTTTCTCATCCCAGATATTATTGTAGCCTGTGTGATTAAAAAATGCCTAGAGGCAGCTAGTGTCTTACCTGCTTGAGAGAGCTTGTGTCCTTGTTTCTGGTAGTACTGTGTACTGCAGGTATCAGGGCTGTGTGTATATATAGGGGACTGGCAATTGTAGTGAAGAACAAAGTCCAGGACTGAGTGTCCTGCTGTATGTCCTCTTGTCACATCGACTGCCACATCACATCCTCAGTACTCTGGGGACACGTTATGGGGACCCAGATGACCTGTTGACACCATCCATTTTAGGGTCGTCATATCAACGTTAGACATTACGGGACAGTTTCCCAGGCACATATTAAGCCTAGTCCTGCACTAAAAGGGCTTTAAATAGAGAATGCTTTGAAAATGTGTTTTACTCTAGGTCTAAAATAAATCTGTGTCTGGGAAACTGTCTCTGTAGTTCTACGGTGTTACTTCATCTATAGGGGGATGAAATGGCTGAAGAATTGGTTGATAGGTAAAAGCTGATTATTATTCACTTATTTGTATTTCAAGTATGTCATTCGGCTCTGACCGCTAGCTGAACACTGTCTTCCAGATTAGGGGTGAAATTAGAGATTGATTAAATATGGACTAAATGTAGACTTGATTCAAATGTCAATAGAAATGAATGAATGAATTACATTAGTCATGAGATGATGTGTTGGGAAACAAGTGGCAATGAAAATACGTATGGTGACGCACTGATGACTCAGTGGACTCTGAACTTTCATATTGCAATGTCATATGATAAGAAACATCGTGAGGTTAATGTTTGTCTGACGTTCTCTTGTGGTGAGTATTTTGTCACGTAGAGATGCTTCTTGTTGTAAAATGTACACTAATCCTATCGCCCACCACAAAAACAAATCATACAACTCTATATAGAGGGAGTTAATAAATCCAAAATACACGTACATGTTTACCCCAAACGCGTACATTAAATACATTCTTTGAATGAAACAAATATTTTAACTTCATATAGCCTGACAAGAACTTTGACCCCCAACCCAGTGGAGATTGTTTTGAGGAAAGGGATTGTAGTTCCTTACACAACCAAGTCCTACACTTAATACTCAGTCAGATAAAGCTGAATTGTTGCACTCAGTCTTTCAAGTGAAATTGCTGATCAGAATTCATACCCTAATGCTATTGTTGTTTATGGAACCAAATGATCTAATAGGTAGTTGCTAAATGCTGACTCTTCTTTTTAAAAAATGATCTTAAGGGTTTCAGTATATTTTCCAAGTCAATAAATTCAATTGATTCCTGATTCCTTTCAGTGGAGTCGGAAATAAACATAAACAAAGGCGCAGAGAGATCATCCATAGAAGAAGATTTGGTGGAAAATCCAATGAGTTCTTGCTTACTTTAATGGTGCTACCATATATAATGTGGAATCGTACATTCTATACAATCTATTTCTGTCCACTCTCCTGAGAGTAGAGTTTCTGTATCACCACAAGGCTGCAGGGCTGTTCCACTCCTAATGATTGGGTGGAGGAATTCACAAATGAACAAAACTCAGAATAAAAACAACTCAGGGCCAAAATAATGCTTGTGAGTGTAATGTTTGTGAAAATGGCTATATTATGGAGTTCTAACATGTTAGTTGCGGCTGTTGTGTTTGGTTGTTTGTGTGATGCACAAACATGGAGACCATCATCACAGAAACCGTTGGGTCAAGCTCTTCAGCAACCTCAGCAGGCCAGACAACCTGCCCCTGCCTCTGGAAAGCAGCTAGGACAGGGTTAGGACAGTTTGGGAAACCCTGATGTAGAGGACAGTGAAAAGGTGTCATGTGGAGACCCAAGCACAGTGCTCCTGATTGTGACACCTTAAATAAATAAATAATGTTCCTAAATGTTGCATTTGCTTGACCATCATCCTACCCTGATAACAGTGATGGTCAGTTGTTGGTGCTGCTGACCAGGGATGCCACTCTGCCCCACCTGGAACTGGATTCAGACCCAGCACAGAGGAGTGTCATTACTGTCCTATTGGCTGTCTGCTGTCTGAATGAAGCACACAGCCACTCACGCACAAAACACATCTATCACCCTGTGAGTGTGTGTGTCTCTCGCCCAACCGCTCACGGAGAAAGCCCATCTATCAGGCTGTCCACCGCTCGCTCTCACGCCTGCATTACGGCCCTGACCTTTTTACCATCTGTCTCTCTGCCTGGGTATAGGCGGACAGGCTGTGTGTGTGTGTGTGTGTGTCTGTCGAAGGTCCCAGCACCCATGGAGAGCTAAATCTCATTCCCCAGCCTGACGGATGACTGCTGCTGAGAATGTAGGACACACACACATAGACACACACAAACACTCACACACACAGACGTTCACTTTGCCCTCAAACTTGTGGTCTCACTTCATTTATCCTGCTCTGGAGGTGCAATTGGTGAGAGAGAGACATGAGAATATGAAATGTATTCTCCCTGTAGAGTTACACTCTATAGTTTCAACACGATGATTCTGCTTACAGGGTGAGTAATCTGACTAGAGAGAGATCTGTTACACACCTGCTGTCATCTGAAGTCATAGACCTGATCTGAGGGCTGTGCTGCTTTCCTTGCTTCTTTTCTAGTCCCTACTCTTAATAAAACACTAACTTCAACAACGGAGAGAGGTGTCGAATTAGAACACTGAACCTCGTAGGAAAATAGACAGAGGAAAGCACAGAGCAACATCAATGAGAGAAGGAGAAGGAGAGGAGAGAGGATGGTGATGTAGGAGAGAGAGGGGAGAGAGGATAGAGATGGAGGTGAGAGGATAGAGAGAGAATGAGAGAGGATAGAGATGGAGGTGAGAGGATAGAAAGAGAGAGAGAATGAGAGAGGATAGGGAGAAAGGAGAGAGAGAGAGGGGGGATAGAGAGGGAGAAGGAGAGAGGATAGAGAGAGAGAAGGGGAAAGGATAGAGAGAAGGAGGGAGAGAGAGGGAGAGAGGATAGAAAGAGAGAAGGTGAGAGGATAGAGAGAGAATGAGATAGGATAGAGTGAGAGGAGGAGAGAGGAGAGATAATAGAGAGAAGGAGAGAGGATAGAGAGAAAGGAGAGAGGTTATAGAGAGAAGGAGAGATAGAGAGGGAGGATAGAGGATAGAGAGAGAAGGAGAGATAGAGAGAGAGGATAGAGGGAGAAGGAGGGTGGATAGAGAGAGAAGGAGAGATAGAGAGAGAGGATAGAGGGAGAAGGAGAGAATGAGAGAGAGGATAGAGGGAGAATGAGAGAGAGAGAAGGAGAGATAGAGAGAGAGGATAGAGGGAGAAGGAGAGAGGATAGAGGGACATAGAGCTGTGATTGGGATGCATTGGTGGGGAAAAGGGATGGAGATAGAGGGAAAGAAGGATAGACAAATGTGTGTATGGGGTGCAGCAGTGGGAAAGATGGAGCAGAAGAAAGATAGGTGTGTGAGGTGAGGTGTGTGTGTGTGACTGTGTTGCAGTGGAGCGTAGCAGGCAGCAGGCCATGGAGTCATTGACAAGAGGTGAAGGGGACATGCTTCCTCATTCAGAACTATCCTGCTGACCTCTGGGACAGTGTGTGTGTGTTGGTGTGTGTGTGTGTGTGTGTGTGTGTGTGTGTGTGTGTGTGTGTGTGTGTGTGTGTGTGTGTGTGTGTGTGTACGTGTACGTGTACGTGTACGTGTACGTGTACGTGTGACAGAGCAAAAAGTCACCCTCCATCCTATTACAGTGATGTCAGATGAATGTGGTTAGATCAGGGTCTGTGCTCTCACAGCTCTCTGCCCTGATAGAGTATTTCTGTGGCTTAGAATTAGCCCACTGAGGCAGTCAACCAAAGCCTTACAGTACCTGCAGGGGCAGATGGGCTAGCGCTGGTGTGTGTGCGTGCATGCGCCTGCATGTATGTGTGAGCCAGGGGATTTGGGCTTCTGTATACAGCCACATCCTGGGATTTACTGAGAGCCAGACCATTGTCAGCAGAGAGAAAATCCATCAGTTTCTTCACCTTCCTCCGTCTCTCCCCTCCTGTCACTCCATCTCCACATTTTCTCCACTCCCTCTGTATCTATCCCCCCTTTTCACCTCTTCTCCTCTCCCTCCCTTTCTTTCCATCCATTCCACCCCTCCATTCTCTTACTCACTGCAGGCTCCTCCTCCTAAAAACAGAGAGGAAGCCTAGGCCTCAAAACGGTCTTGGCTGAACATCAACACAGTGTGTCAACTAACTTGTGTGTTAGGGAGAATCTGGCAGTGTGAGTCGATGATATTACTCTGACTATCAATTTACCAACATCCCCCCCCCCCCCCCCCCCCCCCCCCCCAAAAAAGGCAAATCTTTAGAAATTACATTATGGTACTGTTGATTTCCCCTGCTGTTATGTTGGCTCCACGCTATGGAGAGATGGAGAGACCAATACTCACTAGATCTACAGCGTGGGGAAATTAAGCGTGTGCATGTTGTTCTGGCAACATTCATAGTTCTGAGAGCGAAAGAGAGAGAGTGTAGCGTGAACACTGGAAGTTGGGAAGTACAGGGAAAATGTAATAATAAATAGAACATAGTACAAAACAAGAAACAGGAAAAGCGTACAAACATGAAACAGAGTCAATAAGGCCTGAAGAAAGAACCAAGGGGAGTGACACATATAGGGGAGGTAATAAGGAAGGTGATGGAGTCCAGGTCAGTATCACGTAACGATGGTGGCAGGTGTGCGTAATGATGAGACAGGATCTGGAGCACTACGAGAGCGGCTCTTTAAAGAGTTACCATCTCCGGAATTAAACTAGGTCTTTACCTATCACATCTATAAACAGTCAACTTATTAATCATAACCTCGTATCATATCATCATTCTGAACTGTCTTAACCTCCTTGCATCTGCAAAAACCTGAACCTTACCTATGATTCAGTACTACACAAATTGATTTAATGATTTATTTACTAGCTAATTAAATGGTAACACAGAATAAACATACACACTTAATACGTTAAAAACAGGTCCTAGCGGAATGACACAACCTTGGATGCTTATTACAAAAGTGATGGAGGGGGGGTAGAGAGGGACAAAGACATCAACTAGTCTCACTTACAGTAATCATATACTTTCCACACGAACTGCCGACCTCTTTGAGTAAGGTATCGTGAATGTATTTACGTGAAATGTCTTGGTTCGCCGGATCTCTCTCGGTGGACAGGGCCGCCTTGGAAAGGGAGTTGGGCCTTTTCGCGGCATGCTTGCATGGCTCTGATTGTCCAAAATGGTTCCAACAAGTCTCATACTTTTGTCCTTCTCTGTAGTTATCTGGTGACTTGTCATGTAGTCCTGAACCGAACTACAGAGTTTATTTTCCTTCCATTCGCTCCTGAAGATGCTTCTTTGTAGATAGGCTAGCCAGCCGGGTCGATGGTCCCCAGTGGGGTGATGAGAGTAGCATAATACAATGGTTTGAGCAGAGTAGTAGAATGGTCCTACATAATTCTCTTTCGAAGATACTTTACTTAGGACAGCTAATCAGCCGTACCAGTGATTGTCAGGGAGGTGAGTTTATCGTCTCTACCTCTTGTTGAGATTCAAAGTTCAGACCACTTTAAACGTGCAGCTGCAGCTTGACGCTTTTCTGGTCTGGTATGTTCATTTCTTTACCAACCATTTATTCAGGTAGTTTGAAAGGGGCAGTTCCGTCAGGCTGACACGCTCTCTGACCTCACTTGGGGGCATAACTTGTTACTTTCAAAGTTTATGTAAAGCAATTATCTCTTATAGCTCCTCAAATCACGTCCCTCTCTTAACAAAAACACTTTAATAATTGTTCATATTACATGCACAACGCATAGGATGGACACTTCATACATGTAGTGGGTAGACTTTCCAACTTACAGTATTTCCTTTATAACATGTTTAAAGACATCACAAAATAACAAACAAAATGACATTAGTGTTCTATAGATCACCTCTGATCATTCCCCATGTTCTATGTTAGAAATATTGCTCCAGTTTTCGCTTTCGAACGTGTTAAAGTATCTTGAAACAAAGGACATTCCTTGGTGAATATTGGAGAGGAAGACCTGGACATGAGTTGTTAATCCTCACCAGTTACACCCCCTCCCCCCCTCTGCGGGTGAGAGGGGAACTGATTATTCATTGCAGACCTGATCTGACCTATTTGAATTCTCATGGTCAGTCATGACAGTGGTAATTAAGATGGATAGAGAGATCATTACTCTGTGTTTCCTCTGAGCTGCTGCAAAAAGAGAAGAGCGACCTTTTTTAGACACACCTGTCTCTGCTCTCACACACACGCACACTTCTGTCAGAGGTATTGCTGGCTAAACTGAGCAGGAAGGTGCCAGAGGGAAGCTCTAAAATACCATTCCTCTCATCACATAAATGCTCCCTCTCTCCTCCCCCCTCCCACTCTGTCTCTAACTCTAACAAATCCAACCTCTCAGTTGCTGTGTTCTCTCTCACTTCTTAAGTCTAAACTAGGAATTGAACTAGGGCAGTAAACATTACTCAAAGATGGTTAATTCAACCTCCCACAGAACCAAATTATCTGTTTGTATTTGTGACCGACCGGGTCGATTCGGTCTTATGTGGCAAAAAAATATATTGTGTTTTTTTACATTGGATGAAAGTAGACTCATATCATTCACTACAGTTGAGTAACAATGGGAAAGTAATTCTGCTTTGAAAGTTGATCAACTTTCCTTTGAGAAAATGGCCCTTGAATTTTTTGGCACCTACTGGAGAGCTCTTCTTTGTCTACACCCATTCAGCATTGTTCACACCCTCTTAAGCATTAGCCCCACCCATCTCTTTAACGATTCACATGCGAGGCTATGTACTAAACAACCAAAGATTTCAAGACTAAAGGCTTGTTTATACTATGAGTGTGTTCGTTAATTTAATCTGGAATACCAGAGTGCGCTCTGGGCGTTCGTAAACTCAGAGTGTTATCAGATTGTCAATTTGGAAATTCAGAGCGTTTCACTCTCAGAGTGTTCAGAGCGCACACTGAACGCACTGGCCGAGGAGTAGGGTTGATCCAATCGTTCTGACCTCACAACAGCAGTCAAACACCCAAGCTAGCTGGCTAACGTTGGTTAGCTTGCTAGCTACTTCCAGACACAAATGAGAGAAAAGCTCACTCTGACCATTTTACTCACCCTAGCAGAGCTGGTTAGGCTGTTTTTATGTTATCCAGAGCGTTGGTGACTGAAACTGTGCTGCTGACAACAATTTAATGAGGCTTTTTTGCCAACGTTTACAGACACTGGCCATATTCAATGGGTGTTGAGCGTTCGTAAATTCGTCAGTTATTCTGCACTCTGGCGAATTTACCAGCTACATCTACATGGACAGTTATCGCAGTGACATCATAAACATTCTATTGAAATAGTTATTTGCATAGTGGAGTCTTTTGTTTAGACACATAGCTAGCAAGCTAAACAATGAACCATAATCCCAACTCATAACGTTACTACCCTATATGAATCTGTAGGTAGCTAACATTAGGCTATAACAAGAAATGCAAATGTCTCTGAGATACGAATAATATTACTAAACAGATCATACACATAATGTTAGCTATCTAGCCATCCAGCTAACATTAGCTAGCTAACAGTATACTTTAACTTCAAATGAAAATGATTTTTTGACAAAATTAGAAACGTGTAATATCTGAAAATATCTGAAAAAAATATACCTGTATACCTGGATCGACGCTTCTCCCTCTCTGTCATGGATGCCATGTTTGCCCTTAGTTTGAAGATGAAATCCGGAGACAGGTGTTTTATATAACATTTACCATTCCTCTCTCAACTCAGTCTCAGGACATGGTCACTCGTGGGGTGTGTGAAATAAAACCTAATAATAATGTGTGCCTTTAGTTTACATGTAATCTGGCCTAGTGGGACTGAGCTGGGATATTATGTTGAGAAAATTGCAGTGTCACTAAGCTAAATAACAGCTTGGGCTGAGTTTGGGCTGCTGGATGTGTGTTTATGTGTGAAATATCATCATACATATGTTGCTAGATTCTCTCTCTGGTGTTCTGTGCACTGTAAGCTCCCAAACACTGTAAGCTCCCAAGTGTATTCTACACTTAGAACTACTGATCCAAACTAGTGTCTTACGTCAGTTTCTATTGTAGTTTTAGAATCACACTGAAAATATGTGTAACAGTTGTATTCAAAGTCGTGGTCGTGACCCCAACAAAAGATTATGAGTACAGATTATTGTATGGGACAATATTCAAATGTTTTTGTGAAAAATGAATTTATTGAGTTTGAATAACACTGCTGTGGACCAACTGGCTATGACCATGTCTATACAATTCCAGTCCATATAACTATTGTAACTATTGCCCAGGTCGTTGCTGCAAATGAGAATGGGTTCTCAGTCAACTTACATGGTAAAATAACTAAATAAAATATAGCCTTATAGTGTTACTAGGACTCCAGCTCCAGCTCTGTACTCTGATGACCTCCATCCATACAGTTCATCTCTGAAGTGATATCCTGGGATCTGCTGTGCTGTGATAACCCAGCTAGTTCGTCATCAGACCTCTACACACCTGAACCTGAATCAACCCTCTTCTCTCTTCTTCTTCTCTCATCACTCTGTTCTCTGGCCGGGGTGGTCAATCAATCTGGCCGGGGTGGTCAATCAATTGAGAGACACACACAGACTCAACAGGAACCTCCCCTGTTATCAGAGAGAGAGAGCGAGAGAGAGAGATGGAGAGATAGGTGTGTGTGTACATGTGTGCGCGCGTGCGTGTGTGTATGTGTGCATACACTGTGCAGTGTGTGTGTGACAGGGCTTGCTGTGGCAGCTTGCTGCCTGGCTGGGTGATTGTCCATCAGAGATCCTGTCTGGATTATAAAACCAATCAGAACAGAGTGATTGCTGCAGCCAGATGGTGATTGGATCATAGCCCACCACCGCTGCCACACTACCGCCAGGAAAACAGAGCGGGAGGGAGGGAGGGAGGGAGGGAGGGAGGGAGGGAGGGAGGGAGGGAGGGAGGGAGGGAGGGAGGGAGGGAGGGAGGGAGGGAGGGAGGGAGGGGTTGAAGGAGAGATGGAGGAAGGGAAAGAAACAGATGAGGGAGAGATTGAGGCAGAGGAAGGGAGAAGAGAGGGAGAACCAGGCAGAGATAGAGAGAGATGGAACACATAAAGAGTATGTAGGCTATTCAATATTCTCCTCATGCTGCCTGTAGAATGTGATTTAGCTCAGTCCGACACTCACTCACAGACATCTACTTTGAGGAACAATGTTCTTGTCTGGGATAGAACCGTTTGGTTAGTTTTGATAGAATGTCTACTCATCATAGAGTTTGTGTGTGAAATCGATGTGTGAAATCATCTCACTTCATTCTAGTCAGAAGTGATGTCTACTGATGATGTGATATCTATCTAGTGATAAAAAATACTTGTCTTTCTGGAGAGACAAATGTGCTGCCTGGAGCTGAACTTCATAGAACAACCAACAGAAATAAGTTATGAGATGATGATTAGTTCTCTTATATCCTAGCTACAGTAGACAAATACTGGCCGCCACGCTCTCCTGTAGTAAGTCAGAGTAGTAAGTACAGTAGTACTCCTGTAGTAAGAGACAAATAGGCTCTCTCACACCCAAACACACACACACAGACGCAGACTCCTGTACTCACATATACAGTAGAAGTCAGTTGAAGTTTACATACACCTTAGCTAAATACATTTAAACTCAGTTTTTCACAATTCCTGACATTTAATCCAAGAAAAAATTCCCTGTCTTAGGTCAGAGGATCACCACTTTATTTTAAGAATGTGAAATGTCAGAATAATAGCAGAAATAATCTTTTATTTCAGCTTTTATTTCTTTCATCACATTCCCAGTGGGTCAGAAGTTTACATACACTCAATTAGTATTTGGTAGCATTGCCTTTAAATTGTTTAACTTGGGTCAAACGTTTCAGGTAGACTTCCAGAAGCTTCCCACAAAAAATTGGGTGAATTTTGGCCCATTCCTCCAGACAGAGCTGGTGTAACTGAGTCAGGGTTGTAAAGGCCTCCTTGCTCGCACACACTTTTTTAGTTCTGCCCACAACTTTTCTATAGGTTTGAGGTCAGGGCTTTGTGATGGCCACTCCAATACCTTGACTTTGTTGTCCTTAAGCCATTTTGCCACAACTTTGGAAGTATGCTTGGGGTCATTGTCCATTTGGAAGACCCATTTGCGACCAAGCTTTAACTTAAAGTACTTTAACTGATGTCTTGAGATGGTGCTTCAATATATCCATATAATTTTCCTTCCACATGATCCCACCATTCTTTATACACTCGAGAAACTGTTGAGTGTGGAAAAGCGGTGCCCCTGCCACCTACTACCATACCCGTTCAAAAGAACAACAATATGTTGTTATGCCCATTCACCCTCTGAATGACACAAATACACAATCCATGTCAATTGTCTCAAGGCTTAAAATCCTTCTTTAACATGTCTCCTCCCCTTTATCTACACTGATTGAAGTGGATTTATCAAGTGACATCAATAAGGAATCATAGCTTTCACCTGGATTCACCTGGTCAGTCTATGTCATGGAAAGAGCAGGTGTTCCTAATGTTTTGTACACTCAGTGAATCTACAGCTTTACATTTCATTCTTAGTTTAACTTTTGGTGTATATACTCATATATTGCATTTCGATTACTGTTCCAGTGTTATTTCGCTTTTTAACTGTAATTGTCCTGGCATATTTTAGGATTATTATTGGTGTACTTGTCTGACATTTTTACTGCACTGTTAGGAGCTAGTATCTCAAGCATTTCACTGCACCCGCTATAACATCTGCTAAATGGTGTACGTGACCAATACACTTTGATTTGAAATACAGAAGAGAGTGCCTGATGTCTAGCTGTGAGTTAACAGGTTGTTAGTTAGTATATGTGTGAGGTACGATCAGAAGGTTTGTTTTTTCTCTAGGGGCAGTTTGAAAGGGCCTGAGCGGTGTGGGCATGGGCATCTGCTGCTCCTGCCCCTTTCTAACCCTCTATAACCCTGTTGGTACCCCTGCTGTGGCAGATGTGGGTCAAAGGGCAGAGGGGGAGAGGGGTGTGTGGGGTGAGAGAGGTTGAGAGGAGCAGCTGGGCTGTGGAGAGGGAGGTAAGATGTTGCAGTGAACCTGTGTGTTTATCTGCATGCAGAGTAGAGCAGCACCTATTTACCTGCAATACATTAACATGGACAGCAGCAGCCTGAGGTAGACCTAATGGGCTGGGGACAAAGTCACACAGCTAATATACGCTTTATAAAGAGGAACTGGGTGGAGGAAGGAGGGAAAGAGAAAGAGATATGAGTCCATGTGGATGTTGGTGCAATACTGTAATTAGTATAATCCCTCTCAAGGACTTTAATTTTAAGCGATTACAAACTCAGCAAAAAAAGAAACGTCCTCTCACTGTCAACTGCATTTATTGTCAGCAAACTAAATATTTGTATGAACATAACAAGATTCAACAACTGAGACATCAACTGAACAAGTTCCACAGACATGTGACCAACAGAAATTGAATAATGTGTCCCTGAACAAAGGGGGGTCAAAATCAAAAGTAACAGTCAGTATCTGGTGTGGACACCAGCTGCATTAAGTACTGCAGGGAATCTCCTCCTCATGGACTGCACCTGATTGGCCAATTCTTGCTTTGAGATGTTACCCCACTCTTCCACCAAGGCACCTGCAAGTTCCCGGACATTTCTGGGGGGAGTGGCCCTAGCCCTCACCCTCCGATGCAACAGGTCCCAGACGTGCTCAATGGGATTGAGATCCGGGCTCTTCGCTGGCCATTGCAGAACACTGACAATCCTGTCTTGCAGGAAATCACACGCTGAATGAGCAGTATGGCTGGTGGCATTGTCGTGCTGGAGGGTCATGTCAAGATGAGCCTGCAGGAAGGGTACCACATGAGGGAGGAGGTTGTCTTCCCTGTAACGCACAGCGTTGAGATTGCTTGCAATGACAACAAGCTCAGTCCGATGATGCTGTGACAAACCACCCCAGACCATGACGGACCCTCCACCTCCAAATCAATCCCACTCCAGAGTACAGGCCTCAGTGTAACGCTCATTCCTTCGACAATAAACGCAAATCCGACCATCACCCCTGGTGAGACTAAACCGCGACTCATCAGTGAAGAGCACTTTTGCCAGTCCTGTCTGGTCCAGCGACGGAGGGTACTTGCCAATGGGCAATGTTGTTGCCGGTGATGTCTGGTGAGGATCTGCCTTACAACAGGCCTACAAGCCCTCAGTCCAGCCTCTCTCAGCCTATTGCAGACAGTCTGAGCACTGATGGAGGGAACGTGCGTTCCTGGTGTAACTCGGGCAGTCGTTGTTGCCATCCTGTACATGTCCTGCAGCTGTGATGTTTGGATGTACCGACCCTGTGCAAGTGTTGTTACATGTGGTCTGCCACTGCGAGGACGATCAGCTGTCCATCCTGTCTCCCTGTAGCGCTGTCTTAGTCGTCTCACAGTACGGACATTGCAATTTATTGCCCTGGCCACATCTGCAGTCCTCATGCCTCCTTGCAGCATGCCTAAGGCACGTTCACGCAGATGAGCAGGGACCCTGGGCATCTTTCTTTTGGTGTTTTTCAGAGTCAGTAGAAAGGCCTCTTTAGTGTCCTAAGTTTTCATAACTGTGACCTTAATTGCCTACCGTCTGTAAGCTGTTAGTGTCTTAATGTCCGTTCCACAGGTGCATGTTCATTGTTCATTAATTTTTTATGGTTCATTGAACAAGCATGTGAAATAGTGTTTATACCCTTTACAATGAAGATCTGTGAAGTTATTTGGATTTTTATGAATTATCTTTGAAAGACAGGGTCCTGAAAAAGGGACATTTGTTTTTTTGCTGAGTTTACCTTTCTCTGCTCTCCCCTTCATATGGGGGAGAGATGTAGGATACAGATGTAGGATCTTAATTTGATCACTCTTTTGTTGCTGAGAAATTTGTAGTGTATTCAAGGTTCAAAAAGGCTTCTGAAGTCTGAAGTTTGTAATTTACACTTTAACATGTCAGACTTGATTTGTCCTAACGAAAAATATAACAATCCATACAAAAAAATGTCCATTAAATAGAATTATAATTCATATAAATATTCACATTTATTTTGCTGCATTTCCCTGCTGTAGCAAACTGGCACAAATTAAGATCCTACATCTGGCGCAGCGGTCTAAGGCACTGCATCGCAGTGCTAGGGGCCTCACTACAGACCCGGGTTTGATCCTGTATCACAACCGGATGTGACCTGCAGTCCCATAGGGCAGCGCACAATTGGCCCAGCGTCGTGAGGGCTAGGGGAGGGTTTGGTTGAGGGGGCTTTACTAGTAGGCCGTCATTGTAAAAATGTATTTGTTCTTAACTGACTTGCCTAGTTAAATAAAGGTTCAATAATAAAAGCAACAGCTCTGTAGTTAACTTCTCTGTGTCTCTCCTGTAGGAAAATCAGTCTTCAATAACCCTCTTCACTGTGTGTGCCGTACTGTGCTGAGTGAGAGAGTGAGAGAGAGAGAGAGAGAGAGAGAGAGAGAGAGAGAGAGAGAGAGAGAGAGAGAGAGAGAGAGAGAGAGAGAGAGAGAGAGAGAGAGAGAGAGAGAGAGAGAGAGAGAGAGAGAGAGAGAGAGTGAGAGTGAGAGAGAGAGAGAGAGAGTGAGAGAGAGAGAGAGAGAGAGAGAGAGAGAGAGAGAGAGAGAGAGAGAGAGAGAGAGAGAGAGAGAGAGAGAGAGAGAGAGAGAGAGAGAGAGAGAGAGAGAGAGAGAGAGAGAGAGAGAGAGACTATTAGTGTTTGACATGATTAATGCCCAGGTTTTTATCTGAACTCTCTCCCCTGCAGAGATAATTTCCCTACACCTACCTAATGACAGGACTCATTAATACCCAGTGGTTAGATTCATAGTCCTGGAATTCTGATGGATGTCTCACAATTTCAAAAGTTTCTCTTTGTAACAATAGAATGATTGTCTTCTTTCAAACTGTATGACTTTGTTTGTTCATGTATTTTCAATGCTAGTCACAGTTAATCAATATCCAATGACATTACACTATTGTGTCTTCAAACTACTTCTTGCACTACTTGTGATACATGGCATATTTGCACATTTCAATATAAGCCATACTGTATAATTCAAACTATGTTGGTATTATTTCTGCTTTACAGAATGCTCACAGTGAGTTGTATAACAAACAATAATGCTGTGTGCTGTTTCTGCAGTTCAGCTTGGTGCAGTTCTATCAGTAACACACTTTGTTTACCCTCAGTACACACAGACCAATAGAGAGAGAGACTGTTACCCAACACTACAGTACACAGAGTGAGATGAGGCAGAGAGAGAGAGAGAGACTGTTACCCAACACTACAGTACACAGAGTGAGATGAGGCAGAGAGAGAGAGAGAGACTGTTACCCAACACTACAGTACACAGAGTGAGATGAGGCAGAGAGAGAGAGAGAGACTGTTACCCAACACTACAGTACACAGAGTCAGATGAGGCAGAGAGAGAAAATGATACCCAACACTTCATCACACAGAGTGAGATAGAGCAGAGTGGCAGAGCGGGCCAGCTATCTAGCTATTTATACTGTTGATACTGTGCTGCAGTAGTGTTTTGAAGAGCTCATGTTTCAATTGTTTAACAGACCTGCTATTTATACTGTTGCTACTTCCCTTCCTTCTCAGCACTCCTGCTGTTCAGCTGAACACCTCAGAGAGGAGAGGAGCGGAATATAGAGGAGAGTAGCGGATAGGAGAGGAGCTTAGAGTAGAGTAGAGGAGAGGAGCTTAGAGTAGAGGAGAGGAGCTTAGAGTAGAGTAGAGGAGAGGAGCTTAGAGTAGAGGAGAGGAGCTTAGAGTAGAGTAGAGGAGAGGAGCTTAGAGTAGAGGAGTGGAGAGGAGCTTAGTGTAGTGTAGAGGAGAGGAGCTTAGAGGAGAGGAGAGGAGCTTAGAGTAGAGGAGAGGAGCTTAGATACGTGTAGAGGAGAGGAGCTTAGAGTAGAGGAGAGGAGCTTAGAGTCGTGTAGAGTAGAGAAGTTTAGAGTAGAGGAGATGAGGTTAGAGTAGAGGAGAGGAGCTTAGAGTCGTGTAGAGGAGAGGAGCTCAGAGTAGTGTAGAGGAGAGGAGCTTAGAGTCGTGTAGAGGAGAGGAGCTCAGAGTAGTGTAGAGGACAGGAGCTTAGAGTAGTGTAGAGGAGAGGAGCTTAGAGTAGAGGAGATGAGAGGAGCTTAGAGTCGTGTAGAGGAGAGGAGCTCAGAGTAGTGACGAGGACAGGAGCTTAGAGTCGTGTAGAGGAGAGGAGTTTAGAGTCGTGTAGAGGAGAGGAGCTTAGAGTCGTGTAGAGGAGAGGAGCTCAGAGTAGTGTAGAGGAGAGGAGCTTAGAGTCGTGTAGAGGAGAGGAGCTTAGAGTCGTGTAGAGGAGAGGAGTTTAGAGTCGTGTAGAGGAGAGGAGCTTAGAGTCGTGTAGAGGAGAGGAGCTCAGAGTAGTGTAGAGGAGAGGAGCTTAGAGTCGTGTAGAGGAGAGGAGCTTAGATTAGAGGAGAGGAGCTTAGAGTCGTGTAGAGGAGAGGAGCTCAGAGTAGTGTAGAGGAGAGGAGCTTAGAGTCGTGTAGAGGAGAGGAGCTCAGAGTAGTGTAGAGGAGAGGAGCTTAGAGTAGTGTAGAGGAGAGGAGCTTAGAGTAGAGGAGAGGAGCTTAGAGTAGAGGAGAGGAGCTTAGAGTTGTGTAGAGGAGAGGAGCTTAGAGTAGTGTAGAGGAGAGGAGCTTAGAGTCGTGTAGAGGAGGGGAGCTTAGAGTAGAGGAGAGGAGCTCAGAGTAGTGTAGAGGAGAGGAGCTTAGAGTAGTGTAGAGGAGAGGAGCTTAGAGTCGTGTAGAGGAGAGGAGCTTAGAGTAGAGGAGAGGAGCTTAGAGTAGAGGAGAGGAGCTTAGAGTTGTGTAGAGGAGAGGAGCTTAGAGTAGAGGAGAGGAGAGGAGCTCAGAGTAGTGTAGAGGAGAGGAGCTTAGAGTCGTGTAGAGGAGAGGAGCTTAGAGTAGAGGAGAGGAGCTCAGAGTAGTGTAGAGGAGAGGAGCTCAGAGTAGAGGAGAGGAGCTTAGAGTAGAGTAGTGTAGAGGAGCTTAGAGTCGTGTAGAGGAGAGGAGCTTAGAGTAGAGTAGTGTAGAGGAGCTTAGAGTCGTGTAGAGGAGAGGAGCTCAGAGTCGTGTAGAGGGGATGTGAGCTTAGAGTAGAGGAGAGGAGCTTAGAGTCGTATAGAGGAGAGGAGCTTAGAGTAGTGTAGAGGAGAGGAGCTTAGAATAGTGTAGAGGAAAGGAGCTTAGAGTAGTGTAGTGTAGAGGAGCTTAGAGTCGTGTAGAGGAGAGGAGCTTAGAGTAGTGTAGAGGAGATGAGCTTAGAGTATTGTAGATGAGCTTAGAGTAGAGGAGAGGAGCTTAGAGTAGAGTAGAGGAGCTTAGAGTAGTGTAGAGGAGCTTAGAGTAGAGTAGAGGATATTAGAGTATTGTAGATGAGCTTAGAGTAGAGGAGAGGAGCTTAGAGTAGAGTAGAGGAGCTTAGAGTAGTGTAGAGGAGATTAGAGTAGTGTAGAGGAGATTAGAGTAGTGTAGAGGAGCTTAGAGTAGTGTAGAGGAGATTAGAGTATTGTAGATGAGCTTAGAGTAGAGGAGAGGAGATTAGAGTAGAATAGTGGAGATTAGAGTAGTGTAGAGGAGTTTAGAGTAGAGGAGAGGAGAGGCACTTAGAGTAGAATAGAGGAGAGGAGCTTAGAGTAGTGTAGAGGATCTTAGAGTAGTGTAGAGGAGATGAGTTTAGAGTAGTGTAGAGGAGAGGAGCTTAGAGTAGTGTAGAGGAGAGGAGCTTAGAGTAGTGTAGAGAAGCTTAGATTAGAGTAGAGTGGTGTAGAGGAGCTTAGAGTAGAGTAGAGGAGAGGATCTTAGAGTAGAGGAGAGGAGAGGAGTTTAGAGTAGTGTAGAAGAGCTTAGAGTAGTGTAGAGGAGCTTAGAGTAGAGGAGATGAGTTTAGAGTAGAGGAGAGGAGCTTAGAGTAGAGGAGATGAGTTTAGAGTAGAGGAGAGGAGCTTAGAGTAGTGTAGAGGAGTTTAGAGTAGTGTAGAAGAGTTTAGAGTAGTGTAGAGGAGTTTAGAGTAGTGTAGAGGAGTTTAGAGTAGTGTAGAGGAGCTTAGAGTAGTGTAGAGGAGTTTAGAGTAGTGTAGAGGAACTTAGAGTAGAGAAGAGGAGAGGAGCTTAGAGTAGTGTAGAGGAGCTTAGAGTAGAGTAGAGGAGAGGAGCTTAGAGTAGTGTAGAGTAGAGGAGTTCAGAGCAGTGTGGAGGAGCTTAGAGTAGAGTAGAGGAGATTAGAGTAGTGTAGAGGAGCTTAGAGTAGTGTAGAGGAGTTTAGAGTAGTGTAGAGGAGATTAGAGTCGTGTAGAGGAGCTTAGAGTAGTGTAGAGGAGTTTAGAGTAGTGTAGAGGAGCTTAGAGTAGTGTAGAGGAGTTTAGAGTTATGTAGAGGAGTTTAGAGTTATGTAGAGGAGTTTAGAGTAGTGTAGAGGAGATTAGAGTAGTGTAGAGGAGCTTAGAGTAGTGTAGAGGAGATTAGAGTAGTGTAGAGGAGCTTAGAGTAGTGTAGAGGAGTTTAGAGTTATGTAGAGGAGTTTAGAGTTATGTAGAGGAGTTTAGAGTAGTGTAGAGGAGCTTAGAGTAGTGTAGAGGAGATTAGAGTATTGTAGAGGAGCTTAGAGTAGTGTAGAGGAGCTTAGAGTAGTGTAGAGGAGATTAGAGTAGAGAAGAGGAGAGGAGCTTAGAGTAGTGTAGAGGAGCTTAGAGTAGTGTAGAGGAGTTTAGAGTTATGTAGAGGAGTTTAGAGTTATGTAGAGGAGCTTAGAGTAGTGTAGAGGAGATTAGAGTATTGTAGAGGAGCTTAGAGTAGTGTAGAGGAGATTAGAGTAGAGAAGAGGAGAGGAGCTTAGAGTAGTGTAGAGGAGCTTAGAGTAGTGTAGAGGAGTTTAGAGTAGTGTAGAGGAGTTTAGAGTAGAGTATAGGAGATTAGAGTAGTGTAGAGGAGCTTAGAGTAGTGTAGAGGAGATTAGAGTAGTGTAGAGGAGATTAGAGTAGTGTAGAGGAGTTTAGAGTAGAGTAGAGGAGATTAGAGTAGAGGAGAGGAGCTTAGAGTAGTGTAGAGGAGTTTAGAGTAGAGAAGAGGAGAGGAGAGGAGAGGAGCTTAGAGTAGTGTAGAGGAGCTTAGAGTAGTGTAGAGGAGCTTAGAGTAGAGAAGAGGAGAGGAGCTTAGAGTAGTGTAGAGGAGCTTAGAGTAGTGTAGAGGAGCTTAGAGTAGAGAAGAGGAGAGGAGCATAGAGTAGTGTAGAGGAGCTTAGAGTAGTGTAGAGGTGTTTAGAGTAGAGAAGAGGAGAGGAGAGGAGCTTAGAGTAGTGTAGAGGAGCTTAGAGTAGTGTAGAGGAGTTTAGAGTAGAGAAGAGGAGAGGAGCTTAGAGTAGTGTAGAGGAGCTTAGAGTAGTGTAGAGGAGATTAGAGTAGTGTAGAGGAGCTTAGAGTAGTGTAGAGGAGTTTAGAGTAGAGTAGAGGAGATTAGAGTAGTGTAGAGGAGTTTAGAGTTATGTAGAGGAGTTTAGAGTAGTGTAGAGGAGTTTAGAGTAGTGTAGAGGAGTTTAGAGTTATGTAGAGGAGTTTAGAGTTATGTAGAGGAGTTTAGAGTAGTGTAGAGGAGTTTAGAGTTATGTAGAGGAGTTTAGAGTAGTGTAGAGGAGTTTAGAGTAGTGTAGAGGAGATTAGAGTAGTGTAGATGAGTTTAGAGTAGTGTAGAGGAGCTTAGAGTAGTGTAGAGGAGCTTAGAGTAGAGTAGAGGAGATTAGAGTAGTGTAGAGGAGTTTAGAGTTATGTAAAGGAGTTTAGAGTAGTGTAGAGGAGCTTAGAGTAGTGTAGAGGAGCTTAGAGTAGTGTAGAGGAGAGGGGAGTAGCGGATAGGAGAGGAGCTTAGAGTAGAGGAGCTTAGAGTAGTGTAGAGGAGAGGGGAGTAGCGGATAGGAGAGGAGCTTAGAGTAGAGGAGCTTAGAGTAGTGTAGAGGAGAAGCGAGGACTGTGGAGGAGAAGAGATTAACGGAGAGGAGAGTAGAGGAGCTTAGAGTAGAGTAGAGAAGCTTAGAGTAGTGTAGAGGAGCTTAGAGTAGAGGAGAGGAGAGGAGCTTGGAGTAGAGTAGAGAAGCTTAGAGTAGTGTAGAGGAGCTTAGAGTAGAGGAGAGGAGAGGAGCTTAGAGTAGTGTAGAGTAGAGAAGCTTAGAGTAGTGTAGAGGAGCTTAGAGTAGAGGAGAGGAGCTTAGAGTAGAGGAGAGGAGAGGAGCTTAGAGTAGTGTAGAGTAGAGAAGCTTAGAGTAGTGTAGAGGAGCTTAGAGTAGAGGAGAGGAGAGGAGCTTAGAGTAGTGTTGAGGAGAGGAGCTTAGAGTCGAGTAGAGGAGAGGCGAGTAGCGGATAGGAGAGGAGCTTATAGTAGAGGAGTTTAGAGTAGTGTAGAGGAGAAGCGAGGACTGTGGAGGAGAAGAGATTAACGGAGAGGAGAGTAGAGGAGCTTAGAGTAGTGTAGAGGAGAGGAGAGGAGAGGAGAGGTAGAGGAGAGGAGAGGAGAGGAGAGGAGAGGAGAGGAGAGGAGAGGAGAGGAGAGGAGAGGAGAGGAGAGGAGAGGAGAGGAGAGGAGAGGAGAGGAGAGGAGAGGAGAGGAGAGGAGAAGAGAGGAGAGGAGAGGAGAAGATAGTAGAGGAGAGTAGTGTAGAGGAGCTTAGAGTAGAGGAGAGGAGAGGAGAGGAGAGGAGAAGATAGTAGAGGAGAGTAGTGTAGAGGAGCTTAGAGTAGAGGAGAAGAGAGTAGAGGAGAGTAGTGTAGAGGAGAGGAGAGGAGAGGAGAGGAGAGGAGAGGAGAGGAGAGGAGAGGAGAGGAGAGGAGAGGAGAGGAGAGGAGAGGAGAGGAGAGGAGAGGAGAGGAGAGGAGAGGAGAGGAGAGGAGAGGAGAGGAGTGTAGAGGAGAGTAGTGTAGAGGAGAGGAGAGGAGAGGAGAGGAGAGGAGAGGAGGAGAGGAGAGGAGAGGAGAGGAGAGGAGAAGAGAGGAGAGGAGAGGAGAGGAGAGGAGAGGAGAGGAGAGGAGAGGAGAGGAGAGGAGAGGAGAGGAGAGGAGAGGAGAGGAGAGGAGAGGAGAGGAGAGGAGAGGAGAGGAGAGGAGAGGAGAGGAGAGGAGAGGAGAGGAGAGGAGAGGAGGGAGGGTCAGGGAACCATCAGGGGTTTTTCTCTCTTTCATTCCTCTAGGTGAGGAATCCTGTTGTGAATAACAGCTATTTCCTAATGAATACAATTTGTCCATTAATTCCACATGTAGCAGCTGACAGAATCACACCCTAATTTACCTCATCACACAGTGTTAGGCCTCTCTTTCTTTCTTTCTTTCTTTCTTTCTTTCTTTCTTTCTTTCTTTCATTCTTTCTTTCTTTCTTTCCTTCTTTCATTCTCTCTCTCTCCCTCCCTCTCTCTCTCTCTCTCTCTCCTTATCACAGCACCAGCTCAGGGCAGTGTGTGTTTGTGCGTGTCTGTCTGTCTGTCTCTCTCATCACCAGCTCAGGGCAGTGTGTGTTTGTGCGTGTCTGTCTGTCTGTCTGACTGTCTCTCTCTCTCATCACCAGCTCAGGGCAGTGTGTGTTTGTGCGTGTCTGTCTGTCTCTCTCTCTCATCACCAGCTCAGGGCAGTGTGTGTTTGTGCGTGTCTGTCTGTCTGTCTGTCTGTCTGTCTGTCTGTCTCTCGCTCTCATCACCAGCTCAGGGCAGTGTGTGTTTGTGCGTGTCAGTCTGTCTGTCTCTCTCTCTCATCACCAGCTCAGGGCAGTGTGTGTTTGTGCGTATCTGTCTGTCTCTCTCTCTCATCACCAGCTCAGGGCAGTGTGTGTGTGTGTGTGTTTGTATGTGTGTGTGTATGTGCGTGTCTGTTCTCCAATAAAGCTCTTAAGCAGCAGTGGGATGGAGATGGACATAAATTGTCAGTGAAGAAATAGTTCTATTCTTCTCATTAATTACTGGAGAGAAAGAGGAAAGGAGGAGGATGGTGAAAGAGAAGAGAGGAGGAGGTAAATGAGTATTGATTGTAACAGGGCCAGTTCAGAGCTGGTTTAACTGTCCTTCATACAGATCATTGGCTTTCCAGATTACTATTAGAGAGAAACAAGGGGATCGGGATGTCATTACGACCCTATTAAAGACACACACAGATCAGGAAGTTGACCCTATTAACGACTGGGGATTCTGGTGTCAGCCAGGGCATGCAGTCTACCATGACAGGAGCTGGAGGAGAGGTTAGGAAAGCCACACACATTGTCACGAGCAACAGGGTAGTCCATGATCCAGCTCAACTTTTACTCAGATAAAGAGAGAATAGTTGTCATCTGGCCTCCCTCCTTTTATCGTTCCCTCTCTCCCCTCCCTTGGTTGTTCTTTTTGTAGTATGACTGATGTTGTTAATGACCTGTTAACTGCGGCAGGCTGGCTCTCTGGGCTCAGCAGATGATCTAGAGCTGGCATCTGCTGGGATATACAGTCAGCGTACTGTTACAATATACACACTTTACGCTGAGAGAAGACTTCTACTGTTAGTCTAAGCAGACTTTACACTTACATTATCAGTCCAACTGTTACAGTCTACACTCTTGGAGAAAAAGGTGCTATCTAGAACCTAAAATGGTTCTATTTTTTTAATAGCTATTTTTGGTTCCAGGTAGAACCCTTTTGGTTCCAGGTACTGTAGAATCCTTTCCACAGAGGGTTCCACATGGAACCCAAGAGGGTACTACGTGGAACCAAAAAGGGTTCTCCTTTGGGGACATTTAAAGATGATGGATATACTGACTAGATATACATGTCTCTCTGCCTTAACAATGGGAGTCGTTGTCCCCAAAGCGGCACTTCAGGCTGTCTAGCTCCCGTCTATCCTTTCTTTGGATTGGTGGATGCATCTCATTATTGTAATCCTTTTTATGCTAAGTATAATTTAGATCGTGTCAGCATGCTTCGTGCCCAGCCCGCCAAAGGAGTTGCTACAGCGTGATGGGACAAGGACTTCCGTGCCGGTCAAACTCTCCCCTAACCCAGACAACGCTGGGCCAATATTGCACCGCCCCATGGGTCTCCAGGTCGCGGCCGGCTGCAACAGAGCCTGGACACAAACCAGGATCTCTAGTGGCACAGTTAGGACTGCTATGCAGTGCCTTAGACCACTGCGCCATTCAGGAGAATTAAAAACTATTTTGATCCCAATGTGCAAACTGTCCAAACAGATTAGAAAGAAAGATGGATCATTTTTAATATGCTATTGGACGATAAACTTATCTATATGGTCCAAATGATAATGATCCATACTTCTTTCAAAATGATAGAGTAATCTATCGAGCTCACAAGCAACACGACTCTATTATTATGGTGGGAGATTATAGTACAGTTTTAAGTACCCCAATGGATCATAAAGGAAATCACACCAGAAACTATCACCCTCATGCACTTAGGGAAATGATGAATATCATGGACACATTAGAACTAGTGGATATACAGGGAATTCAGAAAGTATTCAGCCCCCTTGACTTTTTCCACATTTTGTTATGTTATAGCCTTGTTCAAAAATGTATAAATTAAATGTTTTTTCTCATGAATACTCGATAATGACAAAGTGAAAACAGGTTTTGGGATTTTTTTTGCAAGTAAAAAAATGCTTTATTTTTCATAAGTATTCAGACCCTTTGCTATGAGACTCAAAATTGAGCTCAGGTGCATCCTGTTTCCATTGATCATCCTTGAGACATCTCTACAACTTGATTGGAGTCCACCTGTGGTAAATTAAATTGATTGGACATGATTTGGAATTGTACGTAGAGCTCCGACACAGGATTGTGTTGAGGCACAGATCTGGGGAAGGGTACCAAAACATTTCTGCAGCATTGAAGGTACACAGTGGCCTCAATAATTCTTAAATGGAAGAAGTTTGGAACCACCAAGACTCTTCCTAGAGCTGGCTGCCCGGCCAAACTGAGCAATCGGTGGATAAGGGCCTTGGTGAGGAAGGTGACCAAAAATCCGATGGTCACTCTGACAGAGCTCCAGAGTACCTCTATGGAGATGGGAGAACCTTCCAGAAGGACAATCATCTCTGCAGCACTCCACCAATCAGGCCTTTATGGTAGAGTGGCCAGACGGACGCCACTCCTCAGTAAAAGGCACATGACAACCTGCTTGGAGTTTGCCAAAAGCACCTAAAGGACTCCCAGACCATGAGAAACAAGATTCTCTGGTCTGATGAACCAAGATTGAACTCTTTGGCCTGAATGCCAAATGTCACGTCTGGAGAACACCTGGCACCATCCCTACGGTGAAGCATGGTGGTGGCAGCATCATGCTGGGGGTTGTTTTTCAGCAGCAGTGGCTGGGAGACTAGTCCGGATCGAGGAAAAGATGAACGGATCCAAGATAATCCATCCACCTGACAGGTGTGGCATATCAATAAGCTGATTGGTTCAAGGGGGATGAGGACAGTTTTACTATTCATGGAAGAAAATAAAATGCTGTCCTTTCAGTAATGGAAAGAGGAATAGGACCAATGGAGAAATGCAGACAGTAAGCTAAACGCTATGGAAAGATTAAGGGGAAAACGGTAGGGAACAAATAAGCAGGCAGAAGGGAAAAGAAAGTACAGGACTGCACTCTAAAAGTCGAAGAAATTTTGTGGGTAATCATTAACTCCTTAGGTGAGTTGAACTATAGAACACACACACAGGCCAGACTAATCTGATAAAGACCTGAGGGCTCCTCTCTCCATGCTGTGTCTAGGTGGTTGAACACAGAGGTCAAAGCCTATTGGACGAACACAATATACTCATTAACCCTCGCTGATAGAGTTTAGCCAATCATAACCCTGGCTAATTGCCTTTATCCAATCATAAACCCCACAATTAGCATCAGGATGTTTGGCCCCACAGGGACATGACCTCTGTCAGAGCACCAGGGTTACTGTGTTTACGCCACGGGTCCAAAACTGTCCATAGACTACCCACCATGCAGTGGGGTTGACTTCGGCTGGTAATGAGGTTAGAGGCTCCAGAGATGCAGGCTGTGTTTGGTTTGGTTCAGAAGACTGTTGTGGGAGGTGACCTTGCCTAAGGGAGAGTCAAACACAAACAGACTGTATACTGTACACACGACACACACACAAACACACACTAAACACTCTCGGAATGTCACATTGGTCTTAATGATTACCTTAGGTCCCACTGGAACCTACATCATGTATGAATAAAGTTCATTCCCTCTCTCAGCTCCCTAGAGCAACACAGAACCCCTCATAAGCAAATATAATTGACGGCAGAGATTGGTTTGGTGTGTGTGTGTGTATGTGTGTGTCCTCCAAAAAGGTTATCGCTCTCCATATTCCCTCCTGGGTAGAATCTAAAGCATCATTATGTCAGGGTAGCAACAAAACAATCAGACATATTGACGTGTCCTTGTTGTTTTTCTCAAACACGTTTTCATCAACCACCTTGGTCTTCCTTCTTCCATCCCTCCCTTCCTTCCTCTCTCTCCCACTGCTCTCTTCTTCCCCCCTCTTTCTCTCTCTCCTTCTCCCTCTCCTCATTCCCTCGGTAACCTAACGTTTTTACATTGTTTAATCCTGGTACAGTATAGCATCAATACAGAAGTCATTGATTTTCTAAAGTGTTAATGGAGGCCTTGGGGCAAGGCAAGCTCATTAAAACCATACACGGGTCAAACTGCTGTAATGAGACAACATTCGTTTACTGGGAGCTTAACTACACTAGACTGGAAAATCCATCCATCGCTCCCACTAATTGACCGGTGATTCTAATGGGTTTCCAATCTTCCTCCGACACACACAGAGAGAGAGTGAGAGAGAGAGAGTGTGTGTGAGAGAGAGAGAGAGAGAGAGAGACAGAGAGAGAGAGAGAGAGTGTGAGAGAGAGAGAGAGAGAGAGAGAGTGAGAGAGTGAGAGAGAGAGTGTGTGTGTACTGTGGATTTTGAAAGCTGTATAATTTGTCACATGCAACAGGTGTAGACTTTAGAGTGAAATGCTTGCTTACGAATCAAATCCAATTTTATATGTCACATTCTTCGTAAACAACAGGTGTAGACTAACAGTGAAATGCTTACTTACGGGCCAGGCCCTTCCCAACAATGCAGAGAGAAAAATGTAGAAAAGTAACAATAACTTCGCTATTCACTGGGTACCAATACTGAGTCGATATGCAGGGGAACGAGGTAATTGAGGTAGATATGTACATATAGGTAGGGGTAGAGTGACTAGGCAACAGGAAAGTAGCAGTAGCAGCAGCTTATGTGATGAGTCAAAAGAGTTAGTGCAAAGAGGGTCAATGCGGATAGTCTGGGTAGCTATTTGGTTAAGGGATTCGTGGAAAAATACACTCATTCCTATAATTAATAGATATGTGAGAACAATATTTTTTGTGAACAAATGTTTAATTTTGTCATATAATAAGGTTGGTAGCACCATGTGAAAATCATTGTAGTTATCTGTTGCAGCTCAAATCGACTACAAAACCCACAACTCAATGCAACGCTCTCTCTATTGGCTGGCTGGCTAGCTAACGTAGCTACACACAATAATACCAAAGTCAATATCAGCATGTGAAGTAGCTAGTTAGCTGTCAAATCGCCTAAACAAACTGCACTATCAATTTAGGAATCTACATTCTCCCCATGTTCAACCTGCAGATCGATGTGCCTTTGCAGAGTGGAGTCTGATGTTCTCAACAGCACCCTGGACTGAAGAGGCAGACAAATGGGAGAAAACTCTGTTAAATTACACATTTCTCCAGGTAGAAATGTTCAATCAAATATGATCAATGGTTCATTGAAGAGAAGACAACCTCCTGCGTTATGACATCGACCTAGTATTGAAATCTCCATGTATGATCAACATTTTCGTAATCTAAAAGTCTTATTTCTATTGACTTCCACTGTAGTTTAAAGTGTCTTTATCACAATGCTATGTTTTACCGGCCAAATATCTGCCTTCTTGAACGGCAATAGCTCAGATACGCATGAAAACATGAAATGACCCCGGGAATCGATAGAACATCGCTCAGAGATGCACAAAAACAATAGAACATTCCAAACGGGTGAATATTTTCTGTTTAGTAGTATTATGGCTTGGGGCTAGAAGCTGTTCAGGGTCCTGTTGGTTCTAGACTTGGTGCATCCGTACTGCTTGCCATACGGTAGCAGAGAGAACATCCCGTGTGGCTCGTAACGCCAGGGTTGTTGGTTCAAGTCCCACCATTAAGGGGAGAAAAAATAAGTATGAAATGCATGAACTCACTACTGTAAGTTGCTCTGGATAAGAGTGTCTGCTAAATTACTAAACATTTAACAGTCTATGACTTGGGTGGCTGGAGTCTTAGACACATTTTAGGGCCTTCCTCTGAAACCGCCGGGTATAGATCAAATCAAATCAAATTTTATTGGTCACATAGACATATTTAGCAGATGTTATTGCGTTTGTAGTGAAATGCTTGTGTTCCTAGCTCCAACAGTGCAGTAGCATCTAACAATTTACAACAATACACACAAATCTAAAAGTAAAAGAATGGAATTAAGAAATATATAAATATTAGGACGAGCAATGTCAGAGTGGCATTGACTAAAATACAGTATATACATATGAGATGAGTAAAGCAGTATGTAAACTTTATTTAAACATCATTAAAGTGACTAGTTTTCCATTATTAAAGTGGCCAGTGATTCCAAGTTTATCTACAGTACCAGTCAAAAGTTAGGACACTCTTACTCATAACACATATGGAATCATGTAGTAACCAAAAAGGAATCAAAATATATTTTATATTTGAGATTCTTCAAAGTAGCCTCCCCTTTCACACTCTTGGCAT
The DNA here is from genome assembly GCF_002021735.2 of Oncorhynchus kisutch. NCBI lineage: Eukaryota > Metazoa > Chordata > Actinopteri > Salmoniformes > Salmonidae > Oncorhynchus > Oncorhynchus kisutch. Next base: position 58,230,538 of record NC_034175.2, on the reverse strand, counting down.
TCTTTCAACCAGATTCATGAGGTAGTCACCTGGAATGCATTTCAATTAACAGGTGTGCCTTGTTCAAAGTACATTTGTTAAATGTATTTCCTTCTTAATGCATTTGAGCCAATCAGTTGTGTTGTGACAAGGTAGGGTGGTATATAGAAGATAGCCCTATTTGGTAAAAGACCAAGTCCATATTATGGCAAGAACAGCTCAAATAAACAAAGAGAAATTATAGTCCATCATTAATTTAAGACATGAAGGTCAAGAATTTTGACATTTCAATAACTTTTAATGTTTCTTCAAGTGCCGTCGCAAAAACCATCAAGTGCTTTGATGAAACTGTCTTTCATGAGGACCACTATAGGAAAGGAAGACTACAGGAAAGTAAGACCCAGAGTTTATTTTGCTGCAGAGGATAAGTTCATTAGAGTTACCAGCCTCAGAAATTGCAGCCCAAATAATTGATTCACAGAGCTCAAGTAATGGAGACATCTCAACATCAACTGTTCAGAGGAGACTGCGTGAATCAGGCCTTCGTGGTCATATTGCTGCAAAGAAACCACTAGTAAAGGACACCAATAAGAAGAAGAAACTTAATTGGGCCAAGAAACACGAGCAATAGACATTAGACCGGTGGAAATCTCTCCTTTGGTCTGATGAGTCCAAATTTGAGATTTGTGCTTCCAACTGCCGTGTCTTTGTGATCTCCGCATGTGTAGTTCTCACTTTGAAGCATGGAAGTGATGTGATAGTGTGGGAGTGCCTTGCTGGTGACACTGTCAGTGATTTATTTAGAATTCAAGGCACACTGAACCAGCATGGCTACCATTGCATTCTGCAGCGATACGCCATCCTATCTGGTTTGGGCTTAGTGGGACTATCATTTGCTTTTCAACAGGACAATGACCCAACACATCTCCATGCTTTTAAGGGCTATTTGACCAAGAAGGAGAGTGATGTAGTTCTGGATAAGATGACCTGGCCTCCACAATCACCCAACTTCAACCCAATTGAGATGGTTTGTGATGAGTTGGACCGCAGAGTGAAGGAAAAGCAGCCAACCAGTGCTTAGCATATGTGGGAACTCCTTCAAGACTGTTGGAAAAGCATTCCAGGTGAAGCTGGTTGAGAGAATGCCAAGAGTGTGCAAAGCTGTCATCAAGGCAAAGGGTGACTGACTACTTTGAAGAATCTAAAATATATTTAGATTTGTTTAACACCTTTTGGTTACTACATGATTCCATATGTGTTGTTTCATAGTTTTGAAGTCCTCGCTATTATTCTACAATGTATAAAAGTCAAATTAAATAAACACCTTTGAATGAGTAGGTGTGTCCAAACTTTTGGCTGGTCCTGTATATAGGGAAGCAGCCTCTAAGGTGCAGGGTTACGTAACCGGGTGGAAGCCGGCTAGTGATGGCTATTTAACAGTCTGATTGCCTTGAGATAGAAGCTTTTTTTAGTCTCTCGGTCCCAGCTTTGATGCACCTGTACTGACCTTGCCTTCTGGATGATAGCGGGGTGAACAGGCAGTGGCTCAGGTGGTTGATATCCTTCATTTTATTTTTGCCTTCCTGTGACATCGGGTGCTGTATGTGTCCTGGAGGGCAGGTAGCTTCAAATCAAATCAAACTGTATTTGCCACATGCGCCAAATACAACAAGTGTAGACTTTGACGCGTCATAGTTTGCAGCATCCGCGCCATAGTTTGCCACTGGTGATGCGTTGTGCAGACCTCACTACCCTCTGGAGAGCCCTGCGGTTGCGGACGGTGCAGTTGCCGTACCAGATTCAGCCCAACAGGATGCTCTCAATGGTGCATCTGTAGAAGTTTCTGAGGGTTTTAGGGGCCTAGCCAAATGTCTTCAGCCTCCTGAGGTTGAAGAGGCGCTGTTGTGCCTTCTTCACCACGCTGTCTGTGTGGGTGGACCATTTCAGATCGTCAGTGATGTGTACGGCGAGGAACTTGAAACTTTCCACCTTCTCCACTGCGGTCCTGAATCCCAGAGCATATCTCAGTCTATACGAGCAAAACAGTCTTGTAGCCTCACGTCTGCTTCATCGGACCTCTTCTATTTTGAGCCCGTAACTGGTTCTTCCTGTTTGAGCTTTTGTTTGTAAACAGGAAGCAGGAGGATATAGTCGCGGTCTGATTTGCCGAAGGGAGAGTGGGCTTTGTATGTGTTTCTTTGGGTAGAATAAGGCACACTGAACCAGCATGGCTACCAGTGGTATAGTGTTTTAGCGCCCCTAGTGGCACAGGAGACGTGTTTGTAGAAGTGAGTGAGGAATCTATATTCCTTAAAGAAATGAGATAAATTCTTCTCTCTTCAATTCCACCTTCATTTTGAAAACATGTTCAGAGCTGCTTTGCACATAAATTTCAATATACATTTTCAATAAACAAAATGTTGGCTTCATCCCATCACAAAAAAAAATGTAGTGCATGAGGAAGGATAAGAGTATTTTGCGCTATGTCTGGTGTGAATTAGAATGAATATCCTGGAAGCTACTATACATTAGGTGCTATATTGAGAGCTAACATATTAGCTGTTAGTTGTTTCTTCTCGGAGTTGCTTTCTATGGTGTATCTGCCAACTCTGTTGGCCACCGTACCCTGCCATGAGCATAACCGTGTGCTCCAGCTTAACTCTTCTAAACAAATATGTTGTGTGTGTTACATGGTGCTCTGCAGCAGTAGGAGTGTGATTGTAATCATGCAGGCTGGGGAGATTGTATTTATGCTGTGTTTATTGTTCCCTATCAGAGGCCAATATGCTAGCAGCAGATGCTGGCCCCCTGACTGAGCTAGATGCTACAGCAGTTAAACTCTGGTCGCTGTGTGTGTGTGTGTGTGTGTGTGTGTGTGTGTGTGTGTGTGTGTGTGTGTGTGTGTGTGTGTGTGTGTGTGTGTGTGTGTGTGTGTGTGTGTGTGTGTGTGTGTGTGTGTGTGTGTGTGTGTGTGTGTGTGTGTGTGTGTGTGTGTGTGTGTGTGTGTGTGTGTGTGTGTGTGTGTGTGTGTGTGTGTGTGTGTGTGTGTGTGTGTGTGTGTGTCGCTTACAGCAAAACTAAACTACTTTGGACAGAGTCATTTGCTCACTTAGATTTTATTTATCTACAGATTTGTGGGTGATAACACCCCATTGAGATAAATCAGCTAATATACAAGGGATTCCAGAGACAACAACAATAACACACACACAAACACACCAAGCAAACAGCAACAATGTGAGATGTAATATCTAATAATACTGTGAAATAATAATTGTCATCTGTGTGTATGTGTTACTGTGGGTGTTATGAGAAGTGATATTATTTTGAGAGAGAGGAGAGAGAGACAAAATGCCCTTTCGGCTGACTCATTATGCTAAATAAATCGGCTAATTTCAATCAGCCATGATATTATGTTGTTGTTCCATTTTAACTATCATTTGGCAAGATTTACTCACATTTAAAAGGTTATTATGTTCCTCATTATTATGAACAAACCAAGCATTGAAATAGATCAGGAGGCAGAATTAGCTTCAGCTCACAAAACTAAACTGCCTGCTGGAAATGCCACTGTGTCATGAAGTTGATATTACTATAGGAAACATCCACCAGTCAAGTTACTGATGGGGCTGAAATAAATGTAGGAGTTTTAAGCATTAAGCACATTAAAATGGAGACAGGAAGCAGGAAGGGACAAAAGAGAGAGGGAAGGGGTAGGGATGAGGGAGGCTCCAAGCTGGCCTGAGCTCTCCTTATCAGCCCTGTGGCAGTGGGTCTCTCAGCACTACTCCAGCCCTGCCTAACACAGCATATACCACAGCTGCAGCCCTGCATTCTACACACCAACCCCATACAGTCCAGCCATAAACCTCTGCTCAGCCCTGCAAGCCCCAGGACCAGACAGCACCACCTTCACTTGACCTCCAGTCAGCCTCCAGTCAGCCCAGGGCCTGAATCCTGTAGAGGAGCAGGAAGGAGATGGAGAGGGCTTCTCTCTCACAGAGAAGACCAGCAGGGTTTAGGATTAAGATTAAGCCTTTCTGTTGGCTTTGTTGATAACTGTAGTTATTATTATACATTATCTGGCCTTTCTGAGTTTGTTGTGTTGACTTATTTTTCCAAATGAATGTGAGGTCAGTTATAGAGAGACTCGTTAACCAAATGAATGTGAGGTCAGTTATAGACAGACTCGTTAACCAAATGAATGTGAGGTCAGTTATAGACAGACTCGTTAACCAAATGAATGTGAGGTCAGTTATAGACAGACTCGTTAACCAAATGAATGTGAGGTCAGTTATAGACAGACTCGTTAACCAAATGAATGTGAGGTCAGTTATAGACAGACTCGTTAACCAAATGAATGTAAAGTCAGTAAAGTGGTATGGTATTTGATTTCCTTTCTTCCATCATCATCTTCTCGTGACTGTAGAGCACCATTTACCCTCCATTCAAACTTTCCCATTGCGTTTGTTTAGGCCTACTCTCCTAACCACTAGAAACATGTTGAGTGGTGTACAGCATTTGTAGCCACTAATGTCTAGTTGATTAGGCCTACATGTTGCATTGATTGGACTATTTTGATTGATGTTGATTGGCTATTTAAGAATGTTAGGACAGGGACTCATGTCCTGTACCTATTGGACATCCTCATGCTGCCGTCATCTATCACCTCCCTTGGCCATGAGACACGGTACCCTGGTACAAACCCAAATAGAACATGTTCAACATCTATTTTGAAGGTTTTAATAATACCGGTATGTATGTAGATAAATCTTAGCCAACTCTTTACCGCGTTGAGTTAATGAGATATTAATTAGTGAGAGGCTGATATCACCTGTTGACTGCTGTAGTAAAGCCCTGGGCCAATATTTACACAGAACTAATGTAGTCAGCACACGGCTAATATGATTTAAATAAACACAGCTAACTAACCGCTCCTCCGTGGTAGACCTGCTGTCACTGAAGGATCCATGGATGACAGTAAAACCCTTAGCACTGTAACTGTGGTCTAAATAATTATGGTAGATGATATATATTTTATATTAATTTATAGATGATTGAGCATGGATGCTCCAGGCTTTTACTGGGAAAGCAAAGCCTTTCATGTGAAATGATGAAACATATTCATTATGCTTAAGCATATAATCAGAAGCTAGTGTCAGCCTTCCATCTCTAATGAGATTAAATGTTAGTAGTTGAACCCGTGAACTCTAACGATCTCTCCAATCGGCCCCTCCAGGTCCCTTTATGGTGGGCGTGCTGAAGAAGGACTGGGCATCTCAGAACAGCATTGCCCTGTCGTGGCTGGAGCCAGAACAGACCTCCCTCCTGGTGGTCGACTATGAGGTCAAGTACTACGAGAAGGAACATGAGGAGTTGAGCTACTCGTCGACGCGGACCAAAGCCCCCAGTGTGGTCATCACAGGGTTAAAGCCCTCCACCTGCTACGTCTTCAGCCTGAGAACACGCACCTCCTCTGGACACAGCGCCTACAGCCCCAAATGCGAGTATGAGACCACGGACGACAGTAAGTACCTCTTAACTCCCTCTGTGTCTGTTTCATGACACATAACACTTAACCCTTGACCCCAAACACTTAACCCTAGATGTAATCAATTAAAACAGCAATACATTAACTCGTCAATGTGCTGGTGATGTTGGTTGTATTTCTATTGACTTTTAGAGAGGCTTTAATTTCCTCCCTCACAGTGATCATGCTGAATTCTAACAGAGCCAGACCTGTGTTTGTTTTTCTGTCCTGATGACAATTCTTGTCAGGGTTCTCACTGTAATTTGACTGTACCAGGTCTTCTATATATTTTAGCAGATGTATTTTAGAAGAGGTGCTAGAACTCAAGCAGTAGAAATATGTACCGGTCAGCGCCGGCCCACTCTAACTGCTGATCTGGTCTCTTGACCTCTCCTCTTTTCTCCCTGTCCTCTCATCTATCCAGCTGAAGAGCTTTCTTTATCTAGTGGATCAGATAGTCCGGGCCTGACTTTGTTCTGGCCTTTTATCTAGGAGAAAATACCCTCCTCTCCCTCCCCTTTCCTGCACTCTCTTCCCTCTTTCACCTTTATCCCTCGCTTCCTGCTTCTACCTTGTCTCTCCCTACCTGCTCTGCCTCTCCTTCCATCTCTACCCATCCCTTACATCTTCCCTCTCCTCCCTATATACGGTCATTACAGCCCTTTAGATTCCCCATTTTCAGACACATACACACACACGCTCACCTCGGTCCCATTAGTGCAGCATTAATCAGGCCCGTCTGGTTACTTAAGGCTTCAGAGTGTGTGTTAAACAGTATGTGAATCGTTGGTTAGGAGAACGGTCCTGTAAAGTCATCTACCCCTCAGATCAGCTGTTCATCTCTTCACGTCTGACTGGCAATTACCTCTGTCTAGACCCATGCCCAGCTACACACACATACATTCTCACACACATACACACATGCTCCGACCCTCATACAACCACGCGTAGACACACACTTTCAATTATATTCCCTCCGAAAGTCACATACAAACACGCACACACACGCTCACAGCTCTCTCTCTCCCTCTCTCTCCCTCTCTCTCTCTCTCTCTCTCTCTCTCTCTCTCTCTCTCATATTTGGGTCTGCTTTGGGGGCCACACATCCTGATCTCCAATTCATATTCATTAAGTTTGAAATATTGTAGAAATAAGTTTGCTAATAGCCATCATCTTTCAATTATTATGTGGGATTCGTTAGTCCTGTAAAGAGACGGAGAGAAGGGAAAATCATGAATATCAAATGGGGCCAATTTAGGCAAATGATCAGAGACTAAATCACAATTTCTTGAATGATTAATATTAATTAAATGTCACCAAGCATGTAAATTATTCCTTCTAAAAGATGGTTGTTTTTCAGACAAAGAGTTCAACAATCTCTCCATATTGTATTCAAGTCAGTTAATACTAACAATTTTTATTATTACTAATAAAAGTGATTTTTGTTGGAACCGTTTCACGGAACAGAACCAAAATCCAAAAAATATATATATATTTTGAGGAACAGAACCGAGAACGAAAGTGATCTATACTGTTCCGGAACAGAACCGTTATTTTAAAAGCATGGGAACCAGTTAATAACGTTCTTTTACGTTCCAGAAAAAAACAAAGCACCTATGTAAAGCCCTCACTGTCACTCAGATACTTATTTCAGTGTCTGCCTGTCTGTGAGCTGAAAATATTTGCCAGTGTGTGTAGGATATCTGCCCCTCCCCTCCCTCCAAAGCGTGCATAGTCTACTGCAGCTACTGACATTATAGGCGTGATTCAGAAATTAGGGAGAGAGATTTTTAAGTAGAGAAGAATGGATTAACTTTTTCAAGCCATAAATTAAGGATACTATAGTTATCACGTTTCACATTCGATTCATTAACTACAAAAAGGTAAGACGAGTTTTTACTTTACTTCTGGTGCCGCTCTGCACACACAAGCTTGTTAACTAGCTGTGGTCTAACTCTCATTATGTGTAATGTAATGGAACTGAGAGTCATGGTCAAGGGCTAGCTCTGGTCCAACGTTAGTTAAGCCAAGTTTAAAGACATTCAAAGTTCCTTCATAGAAGCCACTCCAAGGTATAATTCTCTTGGCCTAATTCAGATAATGCATGTCATAACAACAAGATGCCCAGCGCTCTCCTCACCTGAAAGTTTTCAGCCACATCTCACACCTTGTCTGTCACCTTGTCTGTCACCTTGTCTGTCCAATGCATGTACATAGCTTTCCCGCTCCATAGCAAGCTGCTCTGTTAATTAGTAAAGTAATTTAATGTTGAGCGAAAAATAAAAAATAATTACCATCAGAAACCATATAAACCATAACTTTTTTTTGGTTCAAACCAGTTCAAAACTTTATTTTGCTCGTCAGAACAGTGAAACGACACTAATAAAATATTGGTTCTGTTCAGAATGAAACGATTGGGAAATAATTTTGGTTCCAACCCCTGCTCCCCAGTCTGCTTTTATTTTAAAAAAATAGAATAGTTGTGTAATTAAATTGTCTTGGGCCTCAAGGCACTGCATCGCAGTGCTAGCTGTGCAACCAGAGACTCTGGGTTCGAGCCCAGGCTCTGTCGTAACCAGCCACGACCGGGAGGTCCATGGGGCGACACACAATTGGCCTAGCGTCGTCCGGGTTAGGGAGGGTTTGGCCGGTAGGGATATCCTTGTCTCATTGCGCACTAGTGACTCCTGTGGCAGGCCGGGCGCAGTGCACGCTGACCAGGTCGCTAGGTGCACGGTGTTTCCTCTGACACATTGGTGTGGCTGGCTTCCGGGTTGGATGAGCGCTGTGTTAAGAAGCAGTGCGGCTTTGTTGGGTTGTATTTTGGGGGACGCATGGCTCTTGTCCTTCGTCTCTCCCGAGCCCGTATGGGAGTTGTAGCGATGAGACAAGATAGTAACTACTAATAATTGGATACTACGTAATTGGGGAGAAAAAGGGGGTACAATTATTATTATTTAAATAAAAATTGTCTTGCAAAAACATTTCTGACTTAATCATATGAATGTATATAGTCTTTGTGATGTCCCTCTCTACAAGGGATATGGCTGTATGTGTACACTTAAGCAATACTGCCGGACGCAAAGCTGAGTGCCTGAATTACAGCCCTTAGCCGTGGTATATATTTTGTTACACCTGTGCATTCAGCCAATCAGTATTCAGGGCTCCAACCACCCAATTTATCATTTCTAATATACCACAGATTTCAGCCAATTCGCATCCAGAACGCAAACTACCCAGTTTAGAATTGTAAATCACCAATCAATAATCAATCAATTAATTTGTCCCCTCCCTGTAGCGTCGGACATGGCTTCAGACCAGGGACAAGTGTTGGTGATCGTCACGGCAGCTGTGGGCGGCTTCACTCTCCTCATCATCCTCACCCTCTTCTTCCTCATCACCGGACGGTAAGATGAATATACATACACACTCAGACACACACACACTGATTTCCTGGGGACTTGGGAGATGTCCCAAGGGACTAATAGGTCATCAGACAACAGCCAGCACCACAGACAACAACCAGCACCACAGACAACAGCCAGCACCACAGACAACAACCAGCACCACAAACAACAGTCAGCACCACAGACAACAACCAGCACCACAAACAACAGTCAGCACCACAGACAGGACTGAATAAGAATTCAGCACCATGGACAGCACTAAATGTGGACAGCTCCCTCTTTACTGAGAGACCTACATACAGTAATACAACTGTATTGGGCATTGCGCACTGAAAAGTACAACAGTTATAAAAGTACTTAAAGAACAGTTAAAAGTAGGATGTTTCGGTGTGTGATGAAACCTTTGAGATGACCTTTCAATTTGTGTAGGTGTGAGCCTCTCTCTCTCTCTGTTCTATCTGTTCTGAACAGCTTTCTATGTATGTAGAGAGAACTGAGACACTGTGAACAGAGAAGTAGCTTCAAACAAGAACCAGTTAAAAGCAGAACTGTGCATGTTCCTGTCCCTCTATCCTCATGTATACAGTGCCTTCGGAAAATGTTCAGACTCCCTGACTTTTTCCACATTTTGTTACATTTCAGACTTATTCTCAAATTGATTCTTTTTTTTTTTTAAATCATCTACACACAACACCCCATAATGTCAAAGCGATAACAGTTTTTTAGACATTTTTGAAAAAGAAAAAAAAATACAAATATTATATAAGTATTCAGACCCTTTGCTATGAGACTCGAAATTGAGCTCATGTGCATCCTGTTTCCATTGATCACCCTTGAGATGTTTCTCCAACTTGATTGGAGTCCACCTGTGGTGAATTCAATTGATTGGACATGATTTGGAAAGGCATACACCTGTCTATATAAGGTCCCACAGTTGACAGTGCATGTCAGAGCAAAAACCAAGCCATGAGGTCGAAGGAATTGTTTGTAGAGCTCTGAGCCAGAATTCTATTGAGGCACAGATCTGGGGAAGGGTAACAAACAAATTCTGCAGCATTGAAGATCCGCCATTAAACTGAGCAATCGGGGGAGAAGGGCCTTGTTCAGGGAGATGACCAAAAACCCGATGGTCACTCTGACAGAGCTCGAGAGTTCCTCTGTGAAGATAGAAGAATCTTCCAGAAGTACAACCATCTTTGCAGCACTACACCAACCAGGCCTTTATGGTAAAGTAGCCGGAAGGGAAGGCACATAACAGCCCTCTTGGAGTTTGCCAAAAGGCACCTGAAGACTCTCAGACCATGAGAAACAAGATTGTCTGGTCTGATGAACCAAGATTGAACACTTTGGCCTGAATGCCAAGCGTCACGTCTAGAGGGAACCTGGCACCATCCCTATAGTGAAGCATGGTGGTGGCAGCATCATGCTGTGGGAGTGTTTTTCAGTGGCAGTGACTGGGAGACTAGTCAGGATTGAGACAAAGATGAATGGAGCAAAGTACAGAGAGATCCTTGTCTTGTCCTTATCTCAATACTTTGTTATATACCCTTTGTTGGCAATGACAGAGGTCAAACGTTTTCTGTAAGTCTTCACAAGGTTTTCATACACTGTTGCTGGTATTTTGGCCCATTCCTCCATGCAGATCTCCTCTAGAGCAGTGATGTTTTGTTGCTGGGCAATACAGACCTTCAACTCCCTCCAAATATTTTCTATGGTGTTGAGATCTGGAGACTGGCTAGGCCACTCCAGGACCTTGAAATGCTTCTTACGAAACCACTCCTTCGTTGCCCGGGCGGTGTGTTTGGGATCATTGTCATGCTGAAAGACCCAGCCACGTTTCATCTTCAATGCCCTTGCTGATGGAAGGAGGTTTTCACTCAAAATCTCACGATACATGGCCCCATTCATTCTTTCCTTTACACGGATCAGTCATCCTGGTCCCTTTGCAGAAAAACAGCCCCAAAGCATGATGTTTCCACCCCCATGCCTCACAGTAGGTATGGTGTTCTTTGGATGCAACTCAGCATTCTTTGTCCTCCAAACACGACGAGTTGAGTTTTTACCAAAAAGTTATATTTTGGTTTTATCTGACCATATGACATTCTCCCAATCTTCTTCTGGATCATCCAAATGCTCTCTAGCAAACTTCAGACGGGCCTGGACATGTACTGGCTTAAGCAGGGGACACGTCTGGCACTGCAGGATTTGAGTCCCTGGCGGCGTAGTGTGTTACTGATGGTAGGCTTTGTTACTTTGAGGAGGACTTTGGACCCAGCTCTCTGCAGGTCATTCACTAGGTCCCCCCGTGTGGTTCTGGGATTTTTGCTCACCGTTCTTGTATTCATTTTGACCCCACGGGGTGAGATCTTGCGATCTTGAGCCCCAGATCGAGGGAGATTATCAGTGGTCTTGTATGTCTTCCATTTCCTTATAATTTCTCCCACAGTTGATTTCTTCAAACCAAGCTGCTTACCTATTGCAGATTCAGTCTTCCCAGCCTGGTGCAGGTCTACAATTGTGTTTCTGGTGTCCTTTGACAGCTCTTTGGTCTTGGCCATAGTGGAGTTTGGAGTGTGACTGTTTGAGGTTGTGGACAGGTGTCTTTTATACTGATAACGAGTTCAAACAGGTGCCATTAATACAGGTAACGAGTGGAGGACAGAGGAGCCTCTTATAGAAGAAGTTACAGGTCTGTGAGAGCCATAAATATTTCTTGTTTGTCGGTGACCAAATACTTATTTTCCACCATAATTTGCAAATAAATTCATAAAAAATCCTACAATGTGATTTTCTGGATTTCTTTTCTTCTCATTTTGTCTGTCATAGTTGAAGTGTACCTTTGATGAAAATTACAGGCGTCTCTCATCTTTTTAAGTGGGAGAACTTGCACAATTGGTGTCTGACTAAATACTTTTTTGCCCCACTGCATGTAAATGTATGTAAATGTGATACCGTTTTTTTTAAATAAATTAGCAAACATTTCTAAAAACATGTTTTTGCTTTGTCATTATGTGGTATTGTGTGTAGATTGGTGAAGGGGGAAATTATTAAATAAATTTTTGCATAAGGCTGTAACCTAACAAAAATATATTAAATAGTTTTTTTTCCCTCATCAATTGAATGTGGTAAAAAGTGAAGGGGTCTGAATACTTTCCAAAGGCACTGTAGATCTGTGTATGTATATGTGACTATCTGGCCTGTGTAGGAGTGGGTTTATCTCTGTACTTTACAGCCTTCATACAGCCTACTCTAAACACACACTGCTGCTCTCCACTTCATCTTCAGGGTTATCTTTCAACACTCTCATCCCGCTCTCCTTTCTCGCCTCTCTCTCGTCTTTTTCCTCTCATCCTCTTATCCCTCTCTCCTCCGCTCATCATCTCCAGCACCACCCCAACATCAATATATGTGAAAATGTCACGTTTGTTGGTTTTGTAGTGAAAAATACGGAGGAAGATAAGAGTTTCCAATGACATCATTGGTGTGCATCCTGTGATTTTAACCAATTATGAGTTGGCATTGGCTACTAACTGAGTTGATTAGGATTTTTTACTACAAAACATTGGAACACGCCATTTTCACATACTCTATGTTGATGTGGTGCTGGAGAGGATGAATAAGAAGTTTCACTTTCAGCATGTAGTAATGGATATTTGGGGAGAGAGGATGTTGAATTACATTGACTTTTAGATTAAAGGCAGGATTTGATATCGAGAGGTGGGTAGGTGTGCTTGTGTGTTCCTGAATATCCTCGTAAAGCCTCAGAGCCGCAACACTATCCTTTACCCTGCTTTCTGAGGACACCTTTAAGAGCGGGCCTCTGTCTTTTTGTGTGTGTGTGTGTATTCAGCCTTTGTGTGTGTATTCAGCCTTTGTGTGTGTGTGTCTTTGAGTGTCTGTGTGTGCCTTCTTTTCAGCAGCAAGACATGAAAGCCAGTGAGTCAGTGATAGAGTGGTGCTGGACTGGTTTGATGAAGGACAGGATTGTAGCTTTAATCAACACACTGACCCCATCACTGGAGGGCTACTGGCATTACACAAATCCTCCTCTCCTGTTCTCTCATCTTGTCTGTTTTCGTCCTACTCTGCTCCTCTCCCTCTCTTCTCCTCCTCTTCTCCCTATAACCCTCTCCCTCTCTTCTCCTCCTCTTCTCCCTATAACCCTCTCCCTCTCTTCTCCTCCTCTTCTCCCTATAACCCTCTCCCTCTCTTCTCCACCTCTTCTCCCTATAACCCTCTCCCTCTCTTCTGCTCCTCTTCTCCCTATAACCCTCTCCCTCTCTTCTCCTCCTCTTCTCCCTATAACCCTCTCCCTCTCTTCTCCTCCTCTTCTCCCTATAACCCTCTCCCTCTCTTCTCCTCCTCTTCTCCCTATAACCCTCTCCCTCTCTTCTCCTCCTCTTCTCCCTATAACCCTCTCCCTCTCTTCTCCTCCTCTTCTCCCTATAACCCTCTCCCTCTCTTCTCCTCCTCTTCTCCCTATAACCCTCTCCCTCTCTTCTCCTCCTCTTCTCCCTATAACCCTCTCCCTATCTTCTCCTCCTCTTCTCCCTATAACCCTCTCCCTCTCTTCTCCTCCTCTTCTCCCTATAACCCTCTCCCTCTCTTCTCCTCCTCTTCTCCCTATAACCCTCTCCCTCTCTTCTCCTCCTCTTCTCCCTATAACCCTCTCCCTCTCTTCTCCTCCTCGTCTCCCTATAACCCTCTCCCTCTCTTCTCCTCCTCTTCTCCCTATAACCCTCTCCCTCTCTTCTCCTCCTCTTCTCCCTATAACCCTCTCCCTCTCTTCTCCTCCTCTTCTCCCTATAACACTCTCCCTCTCTTCTCCTCCTCTTCTCCCTATAACCCTCTCCCTCTCTTCTGCTCCTCTATCTTCGTTGCTATCTCTTCTCTGTCAGTGTCCAGGCCTCAGACCTCACACAGCAGGATCCCAACCTGGCAACCCACTGATATCCAGCGCTCTGATAGCCTCTCTGATCTGGCTAACTGGAAACCACAGTCACTCACAAACACACACACACATACACACACACACACACACACACTCCAACATGCAGGCTTGTGCACTCCCACACTGACCCCTCCCCGCTCAGTAATGAGTGTGCTGATTGCGTTGGCCTCTGACTCATTCCAATCAGAGTCATTTAAACCTTCTTAATGTCAGACTCATGGACAATGGAGAACTTTCACTCTTCAACTTAAATTGGCTAACCAAGCCCCTGACCCTCTCCTCCCCTCTCCTCCTCTCTCCTCCCCTCTACTCCCCTCTCTCCTCCTCTCTCCTCCCCTCTCCTCCCCTCTCCTCTCTCCTCCCCTCTCCTCCTCTCTCCTCCTCTCTCCTCTCCTCCCATCTCCTCCTCTCTCCTCCCCTCTCCTCCTCTCTCCTCCTCTCCTCCTCTCTCCTCCTCTCTCTGCTCCTCATCTAGGTGAAATCTGTCAGTTCCTGTCTGTCACTCTGCCAACACCAGCTGACAAGCTGTCTCTCACTGATACCACACACACACACACACACACACACACACACACACACACTCAAACACACCTCAGCCTCATTAGTGTGTGTGTGTGTGTGTGTGTGTGTGTGTGTGTGTGTGTGTGTGTGTGTGTGTGTGTGTGTGTGTGTGTGTGTGTGTGTGTGTGTGTGTATGTGTGTGTGTGTGTCTCTGTTTCTCTCCATGTATTTGTCTCACTATCTGTTTATCTCTTCTCTTTTATGGAGCTCTCAGACTGGTGCCAGCACTGACTTCCTCTTCTGTCTCTATCACTTTCTAGTTCTCCCCTACTCCACCTCTCCCAGTCGGCCGAGGGGCATGGTGGCCACAGCTACATCCTCTGTGTGTCTGTTAATAGTCACCTAATTATCTAATCACCACTATAGATAAACCTTACCTCTCCCTCCCTCCCCTTCTCTCCCTCCCCTTCTCTCTCTTTCTCTCTCTCTCCCTCCCCTTCACCCCTCCTCTCTCTCTCCTGTAGATCTGTAGACAAGATGTTAATTACGTCCTGTTCCTCCAGCATGATAAAGCTAATGAAGTTGACTGGCTGGTGTGTGAACCTGTGATCTTCTCCACGCTGTGTGTGTGTGTTTGTCTTGTGTGTGAGGAGAGGCTGTTTAAAAGAGAGTGGTGTTTGAGCTAAGAGGGGGCTATGAATAGCTCAGCCCATCTGGCAGAGTGTGAGTGTGTTAGGAGCGGTGATTAACCAATGCATACACACCCAAACACATTAAAACACACATGACTGCTCTGGCGAATCCAACGTATAAATAAAAATGTGTTGATCAAAGTTTCTCTGGTGAAAAAATTGTCACACCACTCTACAAGCCATCCCTGGCAAACACACACAGATAAAAGACCAAGTTTGGTTTAGTTCATCTCTCTATGGACAAGGTGAACTCCTTCAGTTTTAGCATGTGGTTTTTCATAACCTTGTTCCTTGTAACAGAATGATGTGTCATTGTGTCTCCCAGGTGTCAGTGGTACATCAAATCCAAGATGAGCTCAGAGGAGAAGAGGAGGACCAACTATCAGAGTGGACATGGTAGGACTTCTCTTTCTGTGTGTGTTTATTTTCTCCTTCTCTACTTGTCTTCTCTCCATCTCTCTCTTTCTGTCAAACACTCCGATTTCTAGTCACAGACTCACATCACTTCTCTAAATTGTATCAATTCGAGGTGTACAGACAAATTGAATTTGATTATTTCAGCCTTCTGTGAGTTTGTGTGTTGAAAGATGAAGATAAACTGTGGCGAGACTTAAAGCTTAAAATAGATTTTCCACGCAAACACTTTACGTTATTGAGCTTCTCTGTCCATTTCATGCTAAAGAGAACTACCCTGGAGAGAAACGTTGTGTGGACGATTTGCATACAATCAATTCTAACCATGTCTGCCATTTCCAAGCCTCTATTCGTTTAGATGTGAATGTGGATGAAGTGTGTCCCTAACCCCTGGCCGTAGCAGGCTTTGAGAGATTGGTAACACCCCTCTCTCCGTTTTACACTACAGACAGAGAGCAAGAGGGAGGGAGAGGGAGGGATGTCAGAAGGAGTGATACATAGGCACCTTTACACTACAGACAGAGAGCAAGAGGGAGGGAGAGGGAGGGATGTCAGAAGGAGTGATACATAGGCACCTTTACACTACAGACAGAGAGCAAGAGGGAGGGAGAGGGAGGGATGTCAGAAGGAGTGATACATAGGCACCTTTACACTACAGACAGAGAGCAAGAGGGAGGGAGAGGGAGGGATGTCAGAAGGAGTGATACATAGGCACCTTTACACTACAGACAGAGAGCAAGAGGGAGGGAGAGGGAGGGATGTCAGAAGGAGTGATACATAGGCACCTTTACACTACAGACAGAGAGCAAGAGGGAGGGAGAGGGAGGGATGTCAGTAGGAGTGATACATAGGCACCTTTACACTACAGACAGAGAGCAAGAGGGAGGGAGAGGGAGGGATGTCAGAAGGAGTGATACATAGGCACCTTTACACTACAGACAGAGAGCAAGAGGGAGGGAGAGGGAGGGATGTCAGAAGGAGTGATACATAGGCACCTTTACACTACAGACAGAGAGCAAGAGGGAGGGAGAGGGAGGGATGTCAGAAGGAGTGATACATAGGCACCTTTACACTACAGACAGAGAGCAAGAGGGAGGGAGAGGGAGGGATGTCAGAAGGAGTGATACATAGGCACCTTTACACTACAGACAGAGAGCAAGAGGGAGGGAGAGGGAGGGATGTCAGAAGGAGTGATACATAGGCACCTTTACACTACAGACAGAGAGCAAGAGGGAGGGAGAGGGAGGGATGTCAGAAGGAGTGATACATAGGCACCTTTACACTACAGACAGAGAGCAAGAGGGAGGGAGAGGGAGGGATGTCAGAAGGAGTGATACATAGGCACCTTTACACTACAGACAGAGAGCAAGAGGGAGGGAGAGGGAGGGATGTCAGAAGGAGTGATACATAGGCACCTTTACACTACAGACAGAGAGCAAGAGGGAGGGAGAGGGAGGGATGTCAGAAGGAGTGATACATAGGCACCTTTACACTACAGACAGAGAGCAAGAGGGAGGGAGAGGGAGGGATGTCAGAAGGAGTGATACATAGGCACCTTTACACTACAGACAGAGAGCAAGAGGGAGGGAGAGGGAGGGATGTCAGAAGGAGTGATACATAGGCACCTTTACACTACAGACAGAGAGCAAGAGGGAGGGAGAGGGAGGGATGTCAGAAGGAGTGATACATAGGCACCTTTACACTACAGACAGAGAGCAAGAGGGAGGGAGAGGGAGGGATGTCAGAAGGAGTGATACATAGGCACCTTTACACTACAGACAGAGAGCAAGAGGGAGGGAGAGGGAGGGATGTCAGAAGGAGTGATACATAGGCACCTTTACACTACAGACAGAGAGCAAGAGGGAGGGAGAGGGAGGGATGTCAGAAGGAGTGATACATAGGCACCTTTACACTACAGACAGAGAGCAAGAGGGAGGGAGAGGGAGGGATGTCAGAAGGAGTGATACATAGGCACCTTTACACTACAGACAGAGAGCAAGAGGGAGGGAGAGGGAGGGATGTCAGAAGGAGTGATACATAGGCACCTTTACACTACAGACAGAGAGCAAGAGGGAGGGAGAGGGAGGGATGTCAGAAGGAGTGATACATAGGCACCTTTACACTACAGACAGAGAGCAAGAGGGAGGGAGAGGGAGGGATGTCAGAAGGAGTGATACATAGGCACCTTTACACTACAGACAGAGAGCAAGAGGGAGGGAGAGGGAGGGATGTCAGAAGGAGTGATACATAGGCACCTTTACACTACAGACAGAGAGCAAGAGGGAGGGAGAGGGAGGGATGTCAGAAGGAGTGATACATAGGCACCTTTACACTACAGACAGAGAGCAAGAGGGAGGGAGAGGGAGGGATGTCAGAAGGAGTGATACATAGGCACCTTTACACTACAGACAGAGAGCAAGAGGGAGGGAGAGGGAGGGATGTCAGAAGGAGTGATACATAGGCACCTTTAAACACATCCACAGAACAAAACGCTCTGAAACACCTCCACCTATCCCTCTCTGTCATTCCCTCTCTTTCTCTCTCTTTCTCTCTCTCTCCCTCCTCTCCTGCATACCTCTTTCCTCTTCAAAATCCATTTGAAGTCCTCTATGTGTCCTGCCTTTTGGCTGAATCTAGTTACAGCTCTTTCTCTCTCCATCTCCACTGTTTTATCCCTGTGATGAGAGGGGGGGGGTAGAGAGGGAAAGGGTAAGAAGAGGTAAGGCGGGGTGATGCATGAAGAGAAAGGTGCAGATAGACAAAAAGGGAAATGACTCGGAAGGAGAAGGAGATAGAGAGGGGAGGGTGAAAGGGATGGGGGGGGGGGGGGGGGGGGGGGGGGGGTTGAGGCCAGTGGTAGAGGAACAGACAGACAGCAGGATGAGCTCTGAGATTGAAAACACACCCAGGAGAGTCAGGCTGGCAGGGCCTCTTACTGCCTAGTGAGTATATCTGCCTCCTCTCTCTCTCCCTCTCTCTCTGTTAACAGCTTGCCTTGACTCCATCCAGACTGTCTATGTGTCTCGGAGCTATGCTTGCCCTGCTCATCAGTGGAGGACAGAGGACACCTTCTCCTCTTCACTTTCCTCCTACTTCTCTATTTTGTTCTCTTTCTTCCTCCTTCTCTTTCTCTCCAGTGATATATTGATGTATCTTTCCAACCTTCAGAGTTTAGTTTCGTCCAGAAGTGGCTGTTTTCGAGGTTGATTGTGTCTTCGGGTTACTGCTGGAGCCCTGTTTGGCATGACCATGGATTGTTCTGTTTGGAAAGAGAGGGAGACTGATATCTCACAGCTAGAGGTTAGCAAAGACAAGAAAGGCAGAAGGAGGCAGGTAGCAAAGAAACCAAAGTCAGAAGCCAGTCTCTCTTCTCTTGACCTTTGTCCCTGGAATTCATTATCTTCTTCTCTTCTCCTCTTTTTGCTTCTCTTGTTTTGTCTGTCTTTTCTTGTCCTCTCTCAGCTCTCCCGTTCCCGGGAGTAAAGGCCTATGTAGATCCAGACACCTATGAGGATCCTACCCAGGCTGTCCATGAGTTTGCCAAAGAGATTGACCCGACCCGGATCCGTATAGAAAGAGTTATTGGAGCAGGTTGGCGCACTATCCTCAATTATCAATTCAATTCAAAAGGCTTCATTGGCATGGAAAGAACAAGCAATGTATGGTAACAATATATATACAGTAGTGTTTATTATCTACCATTACAGAAGCTCCTTTAGACAGTGTTCTCTATATATACCCTACTGGGTGTGAATGGGTCTGGCATTTGGGTGTGATATTAACACAGTGTAATATGCCATATGAAGCAATCTGTTTTCATTTTACAGAAAGGAAGTTAATCATATCTCTCCTATACAGTAGAAAGCTTATGCTCTCTCTCCCAGCACCTGATTTAAGTGTCATTTCTCTCTGCTCAGTATAACAATCTAAAAGCCTAACACACACACACACACCCTCACAGGGGGGAAATTAAAAGTGTTAGAGTTTTAGAGAACTGAGGAGAGACAATGAATAGATTGCAGGGTTGTTCTAGAGAGTTTAATCATTCAGAGAGTTAAATGTGTTGTGGAGTTGTCTCTGCACTGCAACAGTGCCCACCAGTGGTTTCATATTGGTACTGTGTGTGTGTGTGTGCTCGCGCGTTCCAGGTGAGTTCGGGGAGGTGTGTAGCGGTCGTCTGCGGATACCGGGGAAGAGGGAGATTGCCGTGGCGATAAAGACACTGAAGGGCGGCTACGTGGAGCGCCAGAGGCGGGACTTCCTCCGAGAGGCCAGCATCATGGGACAGTTTGACCACCCAAACATCATCAGGCTGGAGGGCGTGGTCACCAAAAGTAAGGAGGATCATGGGAATTGCATGGACAGATAGACAGATGGAAGTGTGTCTTTATGTGGGATAGCTGCCTCTGACACAGGGACTGAGTCATTACAACCAGCCATTCCCCATGGCTGCATATGGCTTAATATCCCACACACACTACAGCACAATGCCTAGCAGCCATTCCACACTAGTCTACTGTTCTGTAGCGACTCCACACACACTACAGCACAATGCGTAGCAGCCATTCCTCACTAGTCTACTGTTCTGTAGCTACTCCACACACACTACAGCACAATGCATAGCAGCCATTCCTCACTAGTCTACTGTTCTGTAGCGACTCCACACACACTACAGCACAATGCATAGCAGCCATTCCACACTAGTCTACTGTTCTGTAGCGACTCCACACACACTACAGCACAATGCATAGCAGCCATTCCTCACTAGTCTACTGTTCTGTAGCGACTCCACACACACTACAGCACAATGCGTAGCAGCCATTCCACACTAGTCTACTGTTCTGTAGCGACTCCACACACACTACAGCACAATGCATAGCAGCCATTCCACACTAGTCTACTGTTCTGTAGCGACTCCACACACACTACAGCACAATGCGTAGCAGTCATTCCACACTAGTCTACTGTTCTGTACCGACTCCACACACACTACAGCACAAGGCGTAGCAGCCATTCCACACTAGTCTACTGTTCTGTAGCGACTCCACACACTCTGTCACTTTCTCCATCGTTTTCTCCCTATTATATCTCTGTCTTTACTCTCAGACACTCTTCTCTCCCTTTCTGTCTCTTTTTCTCCCTCTGTCTCTCTCCATCTGTTGTTTTCTCCTCAACCTCTTCAGAGACTCATTAAAAGAGAGAGGTATCAGGGTGTGACTGTATCTTACCTGAACAGAAACACCAGGTAAAGCTCCACACTCATCACCACTTGACACTTTCATTCTTTTCTATGGATGGGCTTCTGTAGAGGAAGAGAGAGAGAAGAGAGAGAGGTGTTTACGTAGAGAAGGCAGCAGGCCTGGTCCACACTGATTCTTAGCTACTGACCTGATAGAGAGAGAAGTATAATTTGGTCAACACCATGGACATACAGCCCCTGAAGTCTCCCCCACAGAGCTCCATTCAGGTCCTGGCTGGCTAACTGAGTCACCGGAGTCAAATAGCAGGCCAGGGATATCAGCGCCAAGGTTATTTCACTTCACTGAAATGGCTATTTGTTAACTGAAACTAAGTCCTCCAGAAAGTGTGATGCAATTGAAATAGCACATTTGACAGGAAACTGAGTAACCATGACAATGAGGCCTAGTTCTAATTCAACCGTGGCGGGGTCACGCTTTTTAACCTCCCATCCCGTTTCATTTCTCATCTCAGATTTGATATTCCGATATTACAGCCTCACAGCGGGCCTGTCGTTACTGCCAGTCTGTTGGGCCAATTACCCAGATTAACAGGATACTGGAAGGAATAAACAGAATGTCTCTTTAGCGTGTCTAAACGAGCGATTGGCAGAACCAGTCAGCTGTCTGTGTGGATCAGGGGCTGTGAAATGTCTGATGAGTTTGAACAGTGGGGTTTCCTATAGTGTTCACTCTCATTCATTACCATGGAGCCATGACACTCACTCTGTGTCCTTGATGGGCTACACACAAATCAATGGGCTCTGAAAAACGTTGTTTTATTATAAATGTGTCGTTTTATGGATTTGGCCGTATGATTTCTAATGGAATACATCTGTCTGCTGTCTTTAATCCATTATTAAACTATATTAAATTGCCCATAGCTCTCTTTCTCTCTCTCTCTCTCTCTCTCTCTCTCTCTCTCTCTCTCTCTCTCTCTCTCTCTCTCTCTCAACAGTGTTGTGTGTAATCCTGTAATTAGTGCAGTCTGCAGCACACTCACCCACTGGGGGACCACAGAGAGGAGATGGGTGAACCCATGGGAGGCAGGGGGAGACCTCTGTCTTCAACCCCTGTTCTACTTCTCTCTTATGTCCTTACTCCTCAAGCCCAGCTCCCCCTCTCTCTCTCTCTGCCCTTACCTTCTATTCCCTTGACCTCCCACATGTCTCCCTCTCCTCCCCTCCGGTGTGACTAAAGAGTGATAACAGTGGCCAGTAATTAGATCAGGCTGTTAATCAAACAGGATGTTAATTAATCCAGTGGTGGATTACTGTCCACTCTCCCCAGGCCTATAGACCCTCACAGTGAACCAGCATGCTAAGGCTAATCTCTCCCCAAGCCCATAGACTCTGACCAGGAACAGCATGCTAATGCTAAAGGGAAACGCTAATCTCACCCCAGGCCCATAGACTCTGACCGGGAACAGCATGCTAATACTAAAGGCTAACGCTAATCTCTCCCCAGGCCCATAGACTCTGACCAGGAACAGCATGCTAATGCTAAAGGCTAACACTAATCTCTCCCCAGGCCCATAGACTCTGACTGTGAAACACCGTGCTAATGCAAATGGGGCCAGCAGGTAGCCTAGAGGCTAGAGAGAGTACCAACCCTTGCATTTAAACCCCAATCTGCTCCAATGGTGCTGTACCATGGATTACTTCCTCTCAACGTTTGAGTGGCTGTGGGGGTTGGGACAAATTTCCATATAACACAAAAATTGAGAATAAAGTATCTATTCTATCCTGTGGTTAATCTCTTATTAACCACTGTATGGAGAGAGTGACTCCACTCTGAGTCCTTCAGCAAACAGGGGTTAATGAAACACAGGGAAACTCCTCCTTACACTCTTCTATTGACACAATGGTGATCTACCCAGTATGCAGAAGATAACTTCTGCTTGGGATTATAGTAGTATTACTGTAGAGCAAGGTTCTCCAACTCCAGTCCTGGAGACCTACTGGGTGTGCAGGCTTGTTAGCCATATCTCTTACATATTCCAGCAAACATGTCCACATTGGCATGATGTGTCCCCAATGGGAGCAAACATATTGGCCCCACTTAGGCTTTTTTCCCTTTGCTCTTTTTTGCCTTTGCTCTTCGGCTCCACATTGATCCCCAAGGTATTGGCCCAGTGCGGGCAGCCCATATCTGGTGAGGGCAGCCCATATCTGGTGAGGGCAGCCCATATCTGGTGAGGGCAGCCCATATCTGGTGCGGGCAGCCCATATCTGGTGAGGGCAGCCCATATCTGGTGAGGGCAGCCCATATCTGGTGAGGGCAGCCCATATCTGGTGAGGGCAGCCCATATCTGGTGAGGGCAGCTCATATCTGGTGAGGGCAGCCCATATCTGGTGAGGGCAGCCCATATCTGGTGAGGGCAGCCCATATCTGGTGAGGGCAGCCCATATCTGGTGAGGGCAGCTCATATCTGGTGAGGGCAGCCCATATGTGGTGAGGGCAGCTCATATCTGGTGAGGGCAGCCCATATCTGGTGAGGGCAGCTCATATCTGGTGAGGGCAGCTCATATCTGGTGAGGGCAGCTCATATCTGGTGAGGGCAGCCCATATCTGGTGAGGGCAGCCAATATCTGGTGAGGGCAGCCCATATCTGGTGAGGGCAGCCCATATCTGGTGAGGGCAGCCCATATCTGGTGAGGGCAGCCCTCACTTTGCCTGAAATAAGCCCATCTTTTCCCAAAAAACATGCCCACATTGTCACGATGTGGGCCTAATGCTGATTACAATATTGGATCTATGTAGGTAGGCTGCCCACATTGGACCAATGAACCTTTGCTCATCAGCTTTACATTGGCCCCAAAGCAGGTGGCCCGTCTCTCACCTGAGACAGGCCCACCCTGTTGGTTTGCCATCCAGGTATGTCATTTCAGAAAAACAATTTTTATTATTTTTTATTTCACCTTTATTTAACCAGGTAGGCTAGTTGAGAACAAGTTCTCATTTGCAACTGCGACCTGGCCAAGATAAAGCATAGCAGTGTGAACAGACAACACAGAGTTACACATGGAGTAAACAATTAACAAGTCAATAACACAGTAGGAAAAAAAAGAGAGTCTATATACATTGTGTGCAAAAGGCATGAGGAGGTAGGCGAATAATTACAATTTTGCAGATTAACACTGGAGTGATAAATGATCAGATGGTCATGTACAGGTAGAGATATTGGTGTGCAAAAGAGCAGAAAAATAAATAAAAACATTATGGGGATGAGGTAGGTCAAATTGGGTGGGCTATTTACCGATAGACTATGTACAGCTGCAGTGATCGGTTAGCTGCTCAGATAGCAGATGTTTGAAATTGGTGAGGGAGATAAAAGTCTCCAACTTCAGCGATTTTTGCAATTCGTTCCAGTCACAGGCAGCAGAGAACTGGAATGAAAAACAATAAAGTTGTTACAGACTTTGTCATTGGCAGTGAACAATATAATTCATTTGTTGATGTCACACAACGGAACACGCCTGTGTTGGGCTGGTGTGGGCTAGCCTGTGTTGGACTGGTGTGGGCTAGCCTGTGTTGGGCTGGTGTGGGCTAGCCTGTGTTGGACTGGTGTGGGCTAGCCTGTGTTGGGCTGGTGTGGGCTAGCCTGTGTTAGACTGGTGTGGGCTAGCCTGTGTTGGGCTGGTGTGTGCTAGCCTGTGTTGGGCTGATGTGGACTAGCCTGTTTTGGGCTGGTGTGGGCTAATCCGTGTTGGGCTGGTGTGGGCTTGATGTGGGCTAGTCCGTGCCCACCGAACACCCAGATGGGGCCAATGGAGTCATGTTTGCTGGGATCTGACTGACCTGGTGGTGCTGTGTGCTGTGATTTCAGGCAGACCTGTGATGATTGTGGTGGAGTACATGGAGAATGGATCTCTGGACTCTTTCCTGAGGGTGAGAAGCGAAGAACAATTGTTTTCTTTCTTTTTCTTTATTGTTTATTGATTTTCAATTATAAACAAACAAATAGACATCACAAATGAAAAGCTCTCTCTCTTGTATCCCTCTCTTTATTAGACACATGATGGCCAGTTTACAGTGATCCAGTTGGTGGGCATGCTGCGTGGCATTGCGTCGGGCATGAAGTACCTGTCTGACATGGGCTACGTCCACAGAGACCTGGCCGCCCGCAACATTCTGGTCAACAGCAACCTGGTGTGTAAGGTGTCTGACTTCGGCCTGTCCAGAGTCCTGGAGGACGACCCAGAGGCTGCTTACACCACCACGGTAACTATGATCTCTAACCCCTGACCTCTAACTCCTAACCCTTGATCTCTAACCCCTACACAAACACAAACAAGAGAAACACAAGTCATATGTTGCTACTTTTCCCTGCAAAACCTCCATAAATCCTCTGTTGTTCTTTTTGTCATCTTTCTGGAGTGTATAGGCTGTATGCTTCAAAGAAAACACTTACACAGTGTTTCAGTGGAAAGTTAAAGCGCTTCTCTGACTGCCTGGCCTCCTGGTGACCTCTATTCTCTGGGTTACAGAGTCATGCTGAGGGGAAGTGGTGCTTTCTGGGGTCTGGAAAAGAGAGAGGGGAGAGAAAGAGGGAGAGAACAGAATAGGACATGTTGCTTTTGGGGGCATTCACGGGTCTGTAAACCATTTTCCACTCAGAAGGACTTTGGTTTGGTAGGGCTAGGGGGCAGGGGGTTGGGTTACAGCCAGAATACATGCTACGGATTTGTGCCGACTGGTGATTTTACTCTGCCCTCATTTTAAGAGAGGGGGGGGGGAAGGGAGAGAGAATGAGTAAAAGGGAGAGAGGAGCGAGGTTAGTTCTGCTGTTAAAGCACCTCAGAGCTTTTACTTGTACCTTGACACAAAGTCTCAAACTGTGAAAATGTGTGTGTACATCTTAAGAGACTTCAGAAAAGTGCAATCACACTGTGAGACTGTAGCATATGGTCTATAAATTGCACATATTTCCTCAAGCATGTATTGTTACAAAGCAGATGGAACCTGTGTGTGTGTGTGTGTGTGTGTGTGTGTGTGTGTGTGTGTGTGTGTGTGTGTGTGTGTGTGTGTGTGTGTGTGTGTGTGTGTGTGTGTGTGTGTGTGTGTGTGTGTGTGTGTGTGTGTGTGCGTGCGTGCGTGCGTGTGTGCGTGTGTGTGTGTGTGTGCGTGCGTGTGTGTGTGTGTGTGAGAACAGGGAGGTAAGATCCCTATCAGGTGGACAGCTCCAGAGGCCATCTCCTACAGGAAGTTCTCATCAGCCAGCGATGCCTGGAGCTACGGAATCGTCATGTGGGAAGTGATGTCATACGGGGAGCGGCCTTACTGGGAGATGTCCAATCAGGACGTGAGTTGTGAATGAGGTCTTCACTATAGAGAGCAATAGTAATGGCGTCTTTTTGTAGACACTAACTCCACCATGGTTCTTTTTCCGAAGCCTATGGGGAAATTCATTTTTTTTTTGTAGGGTTTTTGAATAAATGACGCAAATTACATCTGTGGTAAACATAGGCTTAGGAAATCTTATAGGTGTTGTTGTATGATGTGATCTTCATCAGCTAACGTCACTTTTTGTGAATTGTGAAGCATTTATGTAATAAAAACAAGCACATAAAGTACTTAAAGGCTTCATCATTCAGAAAGTTCATGTTAACTGGCTGATATTATCTCATGGAACATAACATATAAGATCTCCAAAGCCTATGTTAACCTCAGACCTTATTTTCTGTGTTTATCCCAAAACCACACTCTTTTCCTATTCATTTCCCCCATAGGAATAGCCGAACGAAATAAAGGTAACTAATTTGCGTGTTTTAGGACTACAAGCTGGCGAGTTCTATGGCGTTAACCTGGGAGTCTTAATGGGGATTGTGAAAGTCCTTTCTTATGAATCTCCATACTGTATGAGTTGAGTTTGAGTTGAGTTCATTTGATTTGTTACAGCGACAGTGCACATTAGTCAACGTTACAGTAAAAGGGACTGTTTTAGCCAGCCGACTAATTTTCTACCACAGTCCCTGGGCAGGTTATTAAAAACAATTTCAATGCAGATCAAAATAGAACAAGCAACACGTAGCATGCAAACAGAGAAACATAGAACAAGCAACATGTAGCATGCAGACAGAGGACATAGAACAAGCAACACGTAGCATGCAAACAGAGAAACATAGAACAAGCAACACGTAGCACGCAAACAGAGAAACATAGAACAAGCAACACGTAGCACGCAAACAGAGAAACATAGAACAAGCAACACGTAGCATGCAAACAGAGAAACATAGAACAAGCAACACGTAGCATGCAAACAGAGAAACATAGAACAAGCAACACGTAGCATGCAAACAGAGAAACATAGAACAAGCAACACGTAGCACACAGACAGAGAAACATAGAACAAGCAACACGTAGCATGCAAACAGAGAAACATAGAACAAGCAACACGTAGCACACAGACAGAGAAACATAGAACAAGCAACACGTAGCACACAGACAGAGAAACATAGAACAAGCAACACATAGCACGCAGACAGACCAACATAGAACAAGCAACACGTAGCACGCAGACAGAGAAACATAGTACAAGCAACACATTACACGCAGACAGACCAACATAGAACAAGCAACACGTAGCACGCAGACAGAGAAACATAGAACAAGCAACACGTAGCACGCAAACAGAGAAACATAGAACAAGCAACACGTAGCACGCAAACAGAGAAACATAGAACAAGCAACACGTAGCATGCAAACAGAGAAACATAGAACAAGCAACACGTAGCATGCAAACAGAGAAACATAGAACAAGCAACACGTAGCATGCAAACAGAGAAACATAGAACAAGCAACACGTAGCACACAGACAGAGAAACATAGAACAAGCAACACGTAGCATGCAAACAGAGAAACATAGAACAAGCAACACGTAGCACACAGACAGAGAAACATAGAACAAGCAACACGTAGCACACAGACAGAGAAACATAGAACAAGCAACACATAGCACGCAGACAGACCAACATAGAACAAGCAACACGTAGCACGCAGACAGAGAAACATAGTACAAGCAACACGTAGCACGCAGACAGAGCAACATAGAACAAGCAACACGTAGCACGCAGACAGAACAACATAGAACAAGCAACACGTAGCACGCAGACAGAGAAAAATATATAACAAGCAACACGTAGCACGCAGACAGATAAACATAGAACAAGCAACATGTAGCACACAGACAGAGAAACATAGAACAAGCAACATGTAGCATGCAGACAGATAAACATAGAACAAGCAACATGTAGCATGCAGACAGAGGACATAGAACAAGCAACATGTAGCACACAGACAGAGAAACATAGAACAAGCAACATGTAGCATGCAGACAGATAAACATAGAACAAGCAACACGTAGCATGCAGACAGAGGACATAGAACAAGCAACATGTAGCACACAGACAGAGAAACATAGAACAAGCAACATGTAGCATGCAGACAGATAAACATAGAACAAGCAACACGTAGCATGCAGACAGATAAACATAGAACAAGCAACACGTAGCATGCAGACAGAGGACATAGAACAAGCAACATGTAGCACACAGACAGATAAACATAGAACAAGCAACATGTAGCATGCAGACAGATAAACATAGAACAAGCAACACGTAGCATGCAGACAGAGACAATAGAACAAGCAACATGTAGCATGCAGACTGAGAAACATAGAACAAGCAACACGTAGCACACAGACAGAGCAACATAGAACAAGCAACACTTAGCACACAGACAAAGCAACATATAACAAGCAACACGTAGCACGCAGACAGAAAAACATAACAAGCAACACGTAGCACGCAGACAGAGAAACATATAACAAGCAACACGTAGCACGCAGACAGAGAAACATTTAACAAGCAACACGTAGCATGCAGACAGAGATCATAGAGCAAGCAACACGTAGCATGCAGACAGAGAAACATCCATCCTCAATGTGTTTTTAACATCTATATTCGATAATATATCCGTCGAGGCAATTGGTTTCTCATAAGAAGCGATTGGAAAAATGGCTACCTCAGTATTTTACGCGAGATTTTCTGCGGGAGACACCATGTGACCACATGCTATATATGGTCCCTTACAGCCATTCTTCAATGGAAATGCCTAAAAAGACGTCACAATGCTGTAGACACCTTGGGGAATACGTGGAAACGTAAGCTCATTCGTAGCTCATTCACAGCCATATAAGGAGTCATTAGCATGAGTTCGGTTTCAAAAAATGCGGCACTTCCTGGTTGGATTTTTATCTGGGTGTCGCCTGTAATATCAGTTCTGTGGCACTCACAGACAATATCTTTGCAGTTTTGGAAATGTCAGAGTGTCTTCTTTCCAAAGCTATCAATTATATGCATAGTCGAGCATCTTTTCGTGACAAAATATCTTGTTTAAAACGGGAACGTTTTTCATCCAAAAATTAAAATAGCACCCCCTAAATCCAAGAGGTTAAAAGAGAGGTTGGAATCAAGTAAGATGCCAAGGTACATGAAATCGGATACCAACTTGAGCTCATTAAAGCTCATTAATCACTCTGATACACTGGGTTCTGCCTTCAAGGTATGATTTCATCCATCTCAAGGCATCAGGGGAAAAGTTGAACTTGGACAGTTTTGTGATGAGAACCTCATGGTTAACAGTATCAAAAGCTTTCCTCAGGTCTAGAAATACAGCCCCAACAACTCCACCGTTGTCCATCTTGGACTTCCCATTTTCCAGAAGAAAGCAGTTGGCCGTTTCTGTGGAGTGTTTTGCTCTGAAGCTTTGAGATTGCAGTGTAGACGGAGAGACAGAAAGACAGACATACTGAGGGAGATGTGAAGGGAGAGAGAGAGCCACTGGCCAACGAAGGGGTTTAAAAGTTGTGGATTCAGACCCTGTCTGAGTGACCTCACGGTCTCCGGTCAATTGTAGGATAGATGGAGGGGATTCGTCCCGTCTCCCTGTGGAGTGTGAAAGCTCCTTGGTAATCCCTATCAGCACCTCACATGGCATACACACACAGCCCCTAGCTTCATGGGGATTTGTGATGCTGGGGAATTGCTTAGAAGTGCTTTCCAAGACAAACGCCACCGCCAATCCTTGACTTCTGCTGTCTCTGCCTCCTCACCCCTTCCTCACTCCCTCCTCACCCCTCAGCCCCATCCTGCCTCACCCGTCAGGGCTCAGAGAAGACATCAAGGCTACAGGCTAGCTGTAGTGGCTGTTATATTCACACAGTCCCTCTAACACACCCTAGAGACATGCTTACTGTAGCTCAGATAATACTGGTGTTGTAGAGACATAATGGCTGGATGACATGAAGCGAAGAGTGTGTGTAATGACTCTCTCCCTTCATCCACCCCTAGGTGATCCTGTCCATAGAGGAGGGCTACCGTCTCCCTGCTCCTATGGGCTGCCCCGTGGTTCTACACCAGCTGATGCTACACTGCTGGCAGAAGGAGAGGAGCCAGAGGCCCAAGTTCACTGATGTGGTCTCCTTCCTGGATAAGCTGATCAGGAACCCCAGCAGCCTGCTGGCCCTGGTGGAAGATATACAGGGGTACAATTACATTCATTTCATTTAACAGACGCTCTTATCCAGAGCTACTGATGCACTAATTTCACTTGCAAGTGAACGTTTTTAGTTCTTATTATATTCTATTTTGTTTGATCCATCTATCAGTCTAGCAGAGTCCCCAGGAGAGGTGGTGGACTACCCCATGTTCATCTCCATCGGGGATTGGCTGGATTCCATCAAGATGAGCCAATACAAGAGCAGCTTTGTGGCAGCAGGATTCAGCACACTGGACTCTGTGGCCCAGATGAGCATTGAGTGAGTGGAGGACTATTCACTATCTTAAACATTACTCTGATGTTACTCTAACTTCAACTAAACATTACCCTAATGTTACTCTAACTTCAACTAAACATTACCCTGATGTTACTCTAACTTCAACTAAACATTACCCTAATGTTACTCTAACTTCAACTAAACATTACCCTAATGTTACTCTAACTTCAACTAAACATTACCCTAATGTTACTCTAACTTCAACTAAACATTACCCTAATGTTACTCTAACTTCAACTAAACATCACCCTAATGTTACTCTAACTTCAACTAAACATTACCCTAATGTTACTCTAACTTCAACTAAACATTACTCTGTTACTCTAACTTCAACTAAACATTACCCTGGTGTTACTCTAACTTCAACTAAACATTACCCTAATGTTACTCTAACTTCAACTAAACATTACCCTAATGTTACTCTAACTTCAACTAAACATTACCCTAATGTGACTCTAACTTCAACTAAACATTACCCTAATGTTACTCTAACTTCAACTGAAAATTACCCTAATGTTACTCTAACTTCAACTAAACATGACCCTAATGTTACTCTAACTTCAACTAAACATTACCCTAATGTTACTCTAACTTCAACTAAACATTACCCTAATGTTACTCTAACTTCAACTAAACATTACCCTAATGTTACTCTAACTTCAACTAAACATTACCCTAATGTTACTCTAACATCAACTAAACATTACCCTAATGTTACTCTAACTTCAACTAAACATGACCCTAATGTTACTCTAACTTCAACTGAACATTACCCTAATGTTACTCTAACTTCAACTAAACATTACCCTAATGTTACTCTAACTTCAACTAAACATTACCCTAATGTTACTCTAAATTCAACTAAACATTGCCCTAATGTTACTCTAACTTCAACTAAACATCACCCTAATGTTACTCTAACTTCAACTAAACATTACCCTAATGTTACTCTAACTTCAACTAAACATTACCCTAATGTTACTCTAACTTCAACTAAACATTACCCTAATGTTACTCTAACTTCAACTAAACATTACCCTAATGTTACTCTAACTTCAACTAAACATTACCCTAATGTTACTCTAACTTCAACTAAACATTACCCTAATGTTACTCTAACTACAACTAAACATTACCCTAATGTTACTCTAACTTCAACTAAACATTACCCTAATGTTACTCTAACTTCAACTAAACATTACCCTAATGTTACTCTAACTTCAACTAAACATTACCCTGATGTTACTCTAACTTCAACTAAACATTACCCTAATGTTACTCTAACTTCAACTAAACATTACCCTAATGTTACTCTAACTTCAACTAAACATTACCCTAATGTTACTCTAACATCAACTAAACATTACCCTAATGTTACTCTAACTTCAACTAAACATTACCCTAATGTTACTCTAACTTCAACTAAACATTACCCTAATGTTACTCTAACTTCAACTAAACATTACCCTAATGTTACTCTAAATTCAACTAAACATTGCCCTAATGTTACTCTAACTTCAACTAAACATTGCCCTAATGTTACTCTAACTTCAACTAAACATTACCCTAATGTTACTCTAACTTCAACTAAACATTACCCTAATGTTACTCTAACTTCAACTAAACATTACCCTAATGTTACTCTAACTTCAACTAAACATTACCCTAATGTTACTCTAACTTCAACTAAACATTACCCTAATGTTACTCTAACTTCAACTAAACATTACCCTAATGTTACTCTAACTTCAACTAAGCATTACCCTGATGTTACTCTAACTTCAACTAAACATTACCCTAATGTTACTCTAACTTCAACTAAACATTACCCTAATGTTACTCTAACTTCAACTAAACATTACCCTAATGTTACTCTAACTTCAACTGAACATTACCCTAATGTTACTCTAACTTCAACTAAACATTACCCTAATGTTACTCTAACTTCAACTAAACATTACCCTAATGTTACTCTAACTTCAACTAAACATTACTCTGGAACTGCCTCCCAATGTTATCCTTCCTTATCCTTAAGTGAACCCAACAATTTCCCTTAACCGATTTTGTGTGTGTGTGTGTGTGTGTGTGTGTGTGTGTGTGTGTGTGTGTGTGTGTGTGTGTGTGTGTGTGTGTGTGTGTGTGTGTGTGTGTGTGTGTGTGTGTGTGTGTGTGTCTGTCGTGTGTATGTGTGTGTGTGTGTGTGTGTGTGTCTTCTCTCTCCCCCTAGAGACGTGCGGAGGACCGGGGTGGTGTTGATTGGCCACCAGAGGAGGATCGTCAGCAGCATACAGACCCTCCGACTGCAGCTACTACACCAACAGGAGAAGGGCTTCCATGTATGAGACCTTAGAACAGACAGACGGACAGACAGCCACAGCCTGTGCCTCAGTCTTCACCCCTCAGACAGACAGACAGACAGACAGACCGTCTCAGCCTGGAGGCCTCTCTCAGACAGACTACCACACATTTGGACCTCAATGCAGAACCTCAATAAAGCCAGACTGTTTTGTACACCTGAACCTGCTTCAGCCAGAGACAGAACAGCAGAGACAGGACTCTGAGAGACACACTGCCCCTGGCTCCCCCTGGGGAATGTATGCCTTGTTGCAGCATCACTACTTATTATACAGTAGAACTGTAGACTGGGGAGTGTATGCCTTGTTGCAGCATCACTACTTATTATACAGTAGTGCTGTAGACTTGGGAATGTACATTTTCTCTCCATGTTTTTGTGACCATGATGTAGCTGCTAACAGATGAGCAATCAAAAGGATTGTCCTTAAATAATATGATGTGAATTATTTTGGAGTTTGATAAGTAAGCGTCATCATAAGGTATTCTTGTTACATTATTTAACCTCTCCAGAGTATCTGGGTATGCTAATACTTGAAGAAAACGAAGAGACAGTTTTTGAAGTGCAGAGGATTTCTGAATGTTTTAAGTGTATAGACAATTTATCGATTATAATCCTAAAGTAATATTTATATATGTGCAGTCCTGTATGTGAGCGCCCTAGTAAATCTGGATGTTATCTCTTTATTTACCATTTATCCAAATCAGCAATATATGCAGTCGTCTCAGTAACTAAGATAAGAGATAAATAAATAAATGATACTCTCTTATGGACCTACAGACATTGAGAGCAGATTGTCAGCAAACCTCAACAGACTGTGTAACATGTTAACATGCCAACTACACAGGGCGGTCTGGCAATACTAAAGACTTATGGAAGTTGTTGGAAAACAATGTACAGTATGTAGTATGAGGGGGACTCAAGGCTGTTGGGCATACAGTAGTTGGTTTCATTATGTGTTTTTTGTGGTCAAGACTCACGTGTATTCCAAGATAGAGAGAGACAGAGGTATATTCTGCAGGTTGACAGACACATAGAGACAGCAACACCAGAGTAATATCTCTTTGTCTCTAGAAGGCCCTCAACAGCATTATAATAACCCATGAGCCTCTCCAGATCCACACTAACGCAGGTGGTTCGGTGAACCACAAAAAACACATGCCTGAAACTTGAAGACTTGCGTTAGCTAATGCTTCGGCTTTAACTTGGCAGGCTAACATAGTCTTGTGGAGCACAGACGACCCAGGTTCAAACCCAGTCGGTCACACACACCTACAATATGTTCTGGATGTTCAGTATGTTCTGGAGCAGGAGTGTACCTGAGGAGCCTGTACGGCAGTGGAGGCTGGTGGGAGGAGCTATAGGAGGACGGGCTCACTGGAATGGAATCAATGGAGCGGTATAAAACATACTTGGAACCACATTTTACTCCATTCCAACCATTACAATGAGCCAGTCCTCCTATAACTCCTCCAACCAGCCTTCACTGCTGTACAGAGTAGGAGGAATTTGCCCCCAGACACTGATCTAACATCAGTTGAATATTTTACCCCCTAATGGTTGAGGTAATAATTGAGGTACGCTAAGCTGATCCTAGATCTGTGGATCAGGAACAACTTCTAAATGGAGCTCACCTGTCCAGCAGCTGTTCACAGACAGAGCGTTCAGGTGTCCCTCAGAGGGGAGGACACACACACAAACACACACACTTCCCTCCTCCTGGAAGGAGAGATTAGATCAGGCTGTTTAGCATGTCTTACTGCTGAGCAACGGGAGAATGCTCTTTTGTACAAAGTACAAGTATACTTATAATTCTTGTATTTTATTTTTCTATCATTTCCAGAGAGACGTGGTAGATCTTGCACACTGTAAGACGCAGTTTAAAGGGGATATTTATTTGCAAATAAAGAACAGTTCTGGTGGTTAGAAGTAGTCTTTTTATGACTGACTGTTTCATTGCATGTAAAGTGTGTTCTGATGCATTGTTTAATGGAGCTGTTCTATTAGATGATGCCTCCCCCGGTACTGTTCCATCAAACTATGACTCCCCATGAGAAGAGTATCTGGTTGAACATGGCTGGAAGTCTTGTGTCTGCCAGTGGCACAAGGTACTTTTTTTGCCCTCAAAGCAGCCTGTGAGGCAGCCCTTGTTTAAGCAACTACTCCCATTCTTCCACATCAGCCAATCAAATTCAAATACAGTAGCAAACGTGCAAGCCCGCTCCAGCAATAATAACCATTTTCCACAGTGACATTCACAGCTAGCACATAAAAAAGGTAAGCACATGGCATCCAAAAACACTGAAATGGCTAGACTATTTCCTAATGATACAGGCTGACATATACTGTAGATTTGCTAAACTGCTTTGCTGGTTAGTTACCTTTTTAAAGGAGCTAAATTAACTTGCTGGCTATTTAGCTAATGTTTTAAATCTAACTACCTAATGCAGCAAGTACAGCTGCTACTTTCACTAACTGCTTAGCTAGCTATTTTCTCCAGACCAATGGGCTAATATAGCAAGCTGCATATTCATCTAACTAACACAATCGCAGGCTGGTAAGGATGAATAGATTCCTCCCAGGCTGGTGTATAATAAAGGTTCCTCTCAGGCTGGTGTATAATAAAGGTTCCTCTCAGGCTGGTGTATAATAAAGGTTCCTCTCAGGCTGGTGTATAATAAAGGTTCCTCCCAGGCTGGTGTAGAATAAAGGTTCCTCCCAGGCTGGTGTATAATAAAGGTTCCTCTCAGGCTGGTGTATAATAAAGGTTCCTCCCAGGCTGGTGTATAATAAAGGTTCCTCTCAGGCTGGTGTATAATAAAGGTTCCTCTCAGGCTGGTGTATAATAAAGGTTCCTCTCAGGCTGGTGTAGAATAAAGGTTCCTCCCAGGCTGGTGTATAATAAAGGTTCCTCCCAGGCTGGTGTATAATAAAGGTTCCTCTCAGGCTGGTGTATAATAAAGGTTCCTCTCAGGCTGGTGTATAATAAAGGTTCCTCCCAGGCTGGTGTATAATAAAGGTTCCTCTCAGGCTGGTGTATAATAAAGGTTCCTCTCAGGCTGGTGTATAATAAAGGTTCCTCCCAGTGTGGTGTAGAATAAAGGTTCCTCTCAGGCTGGTGTATAATAAAGGTTCCTCTCAGGCTGGTGTATAATAAAGGTTCCTCTCAGGCTGGTGTATAATAAAGGTTCCTCTCAGGCTGGTGTATAATAAAGGTTCCTCTCAGGCTGGTGTATAATAAAGGTTCCTCCCAGGCTGGTGTATAATAAAGGTTCCTCCCAGGCTGGTGTATAATAAAGGTTCCTCTCAGGCTGGTGTATAATAAAGGTTCCTCCCAGGCTGGTGTAGAATAAAGGTTCCTCCCAGGCTGGTGTAGAATAAAGATTCCTCCCAGGCTGGTGTATAATAAAGGTTCCTCTCAGGCTGGTGTATAATAAAGGTTCCTCCCAGGCTGGTGTATAATAAAGGTTCCTCCCAGGCTGGTGTAGAATAAAGGTTCCTCTCAGGCTGGTGTATAATAAAGGTTCCTCCCAGGCTGGTGTAGAATAAAGGTTCCTCCCAGGCTGGTGTAGAATAAAGATTCCTCCCAGGCTGGTGTATAATAAAGGTTCCTCTCAGGCTGGTGTATAATAA
The DNA here is from genome assembly GCF_002021735.2 of Oncorhynchus kisutch. Lineage (NCBI taxonomy): Eukaryota > Metazoa > Chordata > Actinopteri > Salmoniformes > Salmonidae > Oncorhynchus > Oncorhynchus kisutch. Next base: position 58,194,003 of record NC_034175.2, on the reverse strand, counting down.
AGGTTCCTCCCAGGCTGGTGTATAATAAAGGTTCCTCCCAGGCTGGTGTAGAATAAAGGTTCCTCTCAGGCTGGTGTATAATAAAGGTTCCTCCCAGGCTGGTGTATAATAAAGGTTCCTCCCAGGCTGGTGTATAATAAAGGTTCCTCTCAGGCTGGTGTATAATAAAGGTTCCTCCCAGTGTGGTGTATAATAAAGGTTCCTTCCAGGCTGGTAAGGATAAATAGGTGCCTCCTAGGCTGGTAAGGATAAATAGGTGCCTTGCAGGCTGATAAGGATAACTAGTTGCCTCCCAGGCTGGTGTATAATAAAGGTTCCTCCCAGGCTGGTGTATAATAAAGGTTCCTTTCAGGCTGGTGTATAATAAAGGTTCCTCCCAGGCTGGTGTATAATAAAGGTTCCTCTCAGGCTGGTGTATAATAAAGGTTCCTCCCAGGCTGGTGTATAATAAAGGTTCCTCCCAGGCTGGTGTATAATAAAGGTTCCTCCCAGGCTGGTGTATAATAAAGGTTCCTCTCAGGCTGGTGTATAATAAAGGTTCCTCCCAGGCTGGTGTATAATAAAGGTTCCTCCCAGGCTGGTGTATAATAAAGGTTCCTCCCAGGCTGGTGTAGAATAAAGGTTCCTCCCAGTGTGGTGTATAATAAAGGTTCCTCCCAGTGTGGTGTATAATAAAGGTTCCTCCCAGTGTGGTGTATAATAAAGGTTCCTCCCAGTGTGGTGTATAATAAAGGTTCCTCCCAGTGTGGTGTAGAATAAAGGTTCCTCTCAGGCTGGTGTATAATAAAGGTTCCTCCCAGGCTGGTGTATAATAATGGTTCCTCTCAGCTTGTGTATAATAAAGGTTCCTCTCAGGCTGGTGTATAATAAAGGTTCCTCTCAGGCTGGTGTATAATAAAGGTTCCTCGCAGGCTGGTGTATAATAAAGGTTCCTCTCAGGCTGGTGTATAATAAAGGTTCCTCTCAGGCTGGTGTATAATAAAGGTTCCTCTCAGGCTGGTGTATAATAAAGGTTCCTCCCAGGCTGGTGTAGAATAAAGGTTCCTCCCAGGCTGGTGTATAATAAAGGTTCCTCCCAGGCTGGTGTATAATAAAGGTTCCTCTCAGGCTGGTGTATAATAAAGGTTCCTCTCAGGCTGGTGTATAATAAAGGTTCCTCTCAGGCTGGTGTATAATAAAGGTTCCTCCCAGGCTGGTGTATAATAAAGGTTCCTCCCAGGCTGGTGTATAATAAAGGTTCCTCCCAGGCTGGTGTATAATAAAGGTTCCTCCCAGGCTGGTGTATAATAAAGGTTCCTCTCAGGCTGGTGTATAATAAAGGTTCCTCCCAGTGTGGTGTAGAATAAAGGTTCCTCCCAGTGTGGTGTATAATAAAGGTTCCTCCCAGTGTGGTGTATATTAAAGGTTCCTCCCAGTGTGGTGTAGAATAAAGGTTCCTCTCAGGCTGGTGTATAATAAAGGTTCCTCCCAGTGTGGTGTATAATAAAGGTTCCTCCCAGTGTGGTGTATAATAAAGGTTCCTCCCAGTGTGGTGTAGAATAAAGGTTCCTCTCAGGCTGGTGTATAATAAAGGTTCCTCCCAGTGTGGTGTAGAATAAAGGTTCCTCCCAGGCTGGTGTATAATAAAGGTTCCTCTCAGGCTGGTGTATAATAAAGGTTCCTCTCAGGCTGGTGTATAATAAAGGTTCCTCCCAGGCTGGTGTATAATAAAGGTTCCTCTCAGGCTGGTGTATAATAAAGGTTCCTCCCAGGCTGGTGTATAATAAAGGTTCCTCTCAGGCTGGTGTATAATAAAGGTTCCTCCCAGGCTGGTGTATAATAAAGGTTCCTCCCAGGCTGGTGTATAATAAAGGTTCCTCCCAGGCTGGTGTATAATAAAGGTTCCTCTCAGGCTGGTGTATAATAAAGGTTCCTCCCAGGCTGGTGTATATTAAAGGTTCCTCTCAGGCTGGTGTATAATAAAGGTTCCTCCCAGGCTGGTGTATAATAAAGGTTCCTCCCAGGCTGGTGTATAATAAAGGTTCCTCCCAGGCTGGTGTATAATAAAGGTTCCTCTCATGCTGGTGTATAATAAAGGTTCCTCCCAGGCTGGTGTATAATAAAGGTTCCCCCCAGGCTGGTGTATAATAAAGGTTCCTCTCAGGCTGGTGTATAATAAAGGTTCCTCCCAGTGTGGTGTATAATAAAGGTTCCTTCCAGGCTGGTTAAGGATAAATAGGTGCCTCCTAGGCTGGTAAGGATAAATAGGTGCCTTGCAGGCTGATAAGGATAACTAGTTGCCTCCCAGGCTGGTGTATAATAAAGGTTCCTTCCAGGCTGGTAAGGATAAATAGGTGCCTCCTAGGCTGGTAAGGATAAATAGGTGCCTTGCAGGCTGATAAGGATAACTAGTTGCCTCCCAGGCTGGTGTATAATAAAGGTTCCTCCCAGGCTGGTGTATAATAAAGGTTCCTTTCAGGCTGGTGTATAATAAAGGTTCCTCCCAGGCTGGTGTATAATAAAGGTTCCTCCCAGGCTGGTGTATAATAAAGGTTCCTCTCAGGCTGGTGTTTAATAAAGGTTCCTCCCAGGCTGGTGTATAATAAAGGTTCCTCCCAGGCTGGTGTATAATAAAGGTTCCTCCCAGGCTGGTGTAGAATAAAGGTTCCTCCCAGGCTGGTGTATAATAAAGGTTCCTCCCAGGCTGGTGTATAATAAAGGTTCCTCTCAGGCTGGTGTATAATAAAGGTTCCTCTCAGGCTGGTGTATAATAAAGGTTCCTCCCAGGCTGGTGTATAATAAAGGTTCCTCCCAGGCTGGTGTATAATAAAGGTTCCTCTCAGGCTGGTGTATAATAAAGGTTCCTCCCAGGCTGGTGTATAATAAAGGTTCCTCCCAGGCTGGTGTATAATAAAGGTTCCTCCCAGGCTGGTGTATAATAAAGGTTCCTCCCAGGCTGGTGTATAATAAAGGTTCCTCTCAGGCTGGTGTATAATAAAGGTTCCTCTCAGGCTGGTGTATAATAAAGGTTCCTCCCAGGCTGGTGTATAATAAAGGTTCCTCCCAGTGTGGTGTATAATAAAGGTTCCTCTCAGGCTGGTGTATAATAAAGGTTCCTCTCAGGCTGGTGTATAATAAAGGTTCCTCCCAGGCTGGTGTATAATAAAGGTTCCTCTCAGGCTGGTGTATAATAAAGGTTCCTCCCAGGCTGGTGTATAATAAAGGTTCCTCCCAGGCTGGTGTATAATAGAGGTTCCTCCCAGGCTGGTGTATAATAAAGGTTCCTCCCAGGCTGGTGTATAATAAAGGTTCCTCTCAGGCTGGTGTATAATAAAGGTTCCTCCCAGGCTGGTGTATAATAAAGGTTCCTCTTAGGCTGGTGTATAATAAAGGTTCCTCCCAGGCTGGTGTATAATAAAGCTTCCTCTCAGGCTGGTGTATAATAAAGGTTCCTCCCAGGCTGGTGTATAATAAAGGTTCCTCCCAGGCTGGTGTATAATAAAGGTTCCTCTCAGGCTGGTGTATAATAAAGGTTCCTCTCAGGCTGGTGTATAATAAAGGTTCCTCTCAGGCTGGTGTATAATAAAGGTTCCTCTCAGGCTGGTGTATAATAAAGGTTCCTCTCAGGCTGGTGTAGAATAAAGGTTCCTCTCAGGCTGGTGTAGAATAAAGGTTCCTCCCAGGCTGGTGTATAATAAAGGTTCCTCTCAGGCTGGTGTATAATAAAGGTTCCTCTCAGGCTGGTGTATAATAAAGGTTCCTCCCAGGCTGGTGTATAATAAAGGTTCCTCCCAGTGTGGTGTATAATAAAGGTTCCTCTCAGGCTGGTGTATAATAAAGGTTCCTCTCAGGCTGGTGTATAATAAAGGTTCCTCCCAGGCTGGTGTATAATAAAGGTTCCTCCCAGTGTGGTGTATAATAAAGGTTCCTCTCAGGCTGGTGTATAAAAAAGGTTCCTCTCAGGCTGGTGTATAATAAAGGTTCCTCTCAGGCTGGTGTATAATAAAGGTTCCTCCCAGGCTGGTGTATAATAAAGGTTCCTCTCAGGCTGGTGTATAATAAAGGTTCATTCCAGGCTGGTTAAGGATAAATAGGTGCCTCCTAGGCTGGTAAGGATAAATAGGTGCCTTGCAGGCTGATAAGGATAACTAGTTGCCTCCCAGGCTGGTGTATAATAAAGGCTCCCCCCAGGCTGGTAAGGATAAAACTCATACATGCTGCTAAGGGAACCTAGGTGCCTCCCAATAGTAAAGGCTCCGTCCAGGCTGATAATGATAAATAGGTGCTTCGAATAGGTGCTAGTGTCTAATTAGTAGCCTTTATCAAAACAAAAACATGGAAAGTTTGTTTACATTTTTGTATAACAATCATTGATTTATAAAGAATTGATATATAAAGATTTCTCCAAAATCAAATCAACCTTGTGGATTTCCAAGTGGGTAAAAAAAGATCTTCATCAGCATCTTTTCCTTTTGATGTCAATCTTAAAGACTCTGCTATAAAGTACAATTATCAACCAGAGAGCAGATGCTATTATTTACCGACTTTATTAAAAGAATACCACCGGTGTCCACAAGTGTTTGGAGGATATATTTCAGGTGAACTTGTTAATACTGGCCAGACGATGGCGGTGTTGGACCGTGCATTATTAGTGCAGAGGTGAAGGATTTCAACATGTTATTTACTACCTACCTGTGAGTAATTTATCAACTATGGATGAAGCAAAGGGGAAAAGTCCTGTTCTGCTATTGTCATGATGTTTGTTAATTTATTCATATTAATCAACTCGTGTTTTTGTGTATAGGCTAATACTATTTTGTTTGGACAAAATTTAAATTCCAAAAGCACCAAGTGTATGGCTATTACAGTGCACTGTAAAGAATAACGCATGACTGTAATTTGGCTTCTGTAGGTATGTATGTAATGAGCATGAAATTAACATTATCGCATGTCCATCTCAGAGTCACCCCGTATTGCGAAGCAGGTCACGAGGAGGTTCAAGAGCATTAATTCACTCTAATAGGCTTATTCCAAGCCAGGACAGCCAACCTGCTGCTGTTACCTTGTCCTTATATCCACGGCAACATTCTATTTTAATATGTTAAACTAAATTGCGGCGAGAAATGGTAGAAACGTTCGACGATATCTCGAGGGAGTAGGTATCCTGTACCAAATACAGTTAACCTTAGGATCAAATGTTTTAAGTGGGACACATGGGCCTGTTAGATAAACTGTCGGGATGGCTGGGGCTGAAGAAGAAAGAAGTGAACGTGTTGTGTTTGGGACTGGACAACAGCGGGAAAACGACCATCATCAATCAACTCAAACCCAGTAATGTAAGTCCACTGACATGGCCCAACTATAATATAGGCCATTGACTTATGTATTTGATTGCGCTGTAAATTGTAACTTGTTGATGTGATGTCCTACTGTAGCCGCGCGCGGGCCTGTCAGTGGAAAGCTGTCAGTGGAAAGAGACGGAGTTTTATACACTATATTGAGAGTTAGCTGAGACAGAGATGTTGCTAATGTATAAGAGCTGTGAGTGTCATCGCATCGATTGCACTGCAATCATCCACCGATTGCTTGTTTTCAGCAAAGCTTATTTGGCCCACTCTCAGACGACTGGAAACATGTTAGTCAGGTAAAGGTCAGTACAGCCTATTTCACCCTATTTTACCATATATTTTGACAAAGTTAAGTTACTGTTTTTTTGTCTGTGTTTGTTATTGTGTGTGTGTGTGTGTGCGCGCGTGCCTGCGTGTGCCTGTGTCTCTGTCTCTGTGTGTATTACAGACCCAGACACAAGACATTGTCCCAACTATTGGCTTCAACATAGAAAAATTCAAGAGTTCAAGGTAGTAATTTACTTCTTATGTAAACGTTGTTTAACTTAGTGAACCAGATGATAGTAATAAGAATGATATTATTTGATACTTATTCTATTGTGTATGTTGATCGGTAACATGTATGTTGTGTCTCTACAAAGTTTGTCCTTCACAGTGTTTGACATGTCTGGTCAGAGCAGATATAGAAACCTATGGGAACATTACTACAAGTAAGACTTTACACCGGCAATGTTTATCTAAAACTGCCTCATGTGATAACACATGTTGAGCCTGTGGTGCCTTACCTCTGATCTTAGAGTAATCAAGTATTGCCTGTAGAGCAGTTTTAATGGTTACACAACCTTACCCCCCGTCTCCAAGTAGTAGTTATTAGTGATGTAGAGATCAGATTCAGTGTTGTTTATCCTGTTTCCTGTGTCCACAGAGAGAGTCACGCCATCATATTTGTCATCGATAGTGGAGATAAATTACGAATGGTCGTTGCCAAAGAGGAGCTGGATACTCTTCTCAATCACCAAGGTCAGAGATTGAGAGCAAGAGAGAGAGGGGGAGAGAAAGGAAGGGGGGGGGGGGGCAGACAGACAGAGAGCCAACTGTTTTTTCACCTGTTCTCCTGCATTCCTGCTCCCTCCAGACATCCGCAGCAGGAGGTTGCCAGTGCTGTTCTTTGCTAATAAGAGTGACCTGAGAGAAGCCATGTCTTTAGTCAAAGTCTCTCAGCTGCTCTGTCTGGAAAACATCAAGGACAAACCCTGGCATATATGGTAAGACACAACTCTATCCTAGTCTCACACACACACACACACACACACACACACACAAGAAGGTACAGACACATACAGTGATATTGGGATAGGTTACTAGCTTCTGTCCATCTGTTTTAGTGCCAGTAATGCTGTAAAAGGAGAGGGTCTACTGGAGGGGGTGGACTGGCTACAAGGTACAGTACTGTGTGTGTGTGTGTGTGTGTGTGTGTGTGTGTGTGTGTGTGTGTGTGTGTGTGTGTGTGTGTGTGTGTGTGTGTGTGTGTGTGTGTGTGTGTGTGTGTGTGTGTGTGTGTAAATTACTTTTTGTAATGTAATTTTGACACCAATAGTGAATTATTCTGTTTTGTTCCACCTTACCCATAGAGCAAATTGCACAGTAAGTATTATGTGAACTCACATTAGTTTATGTCACTGTGGTGTACTTGGTGAAGTACAGATGGATGTTGATTAGTTAGGAACAGGGGAGACTGTATTTAGTCTTAAACACTGCAATTATGGTATAATGTTGACATATGGGTAATGATGATTAAACTCCCCTATTCTTAACTCTCTAGTGCCGTACTGTTATAGGTGTTTTGTGGAACTTCAGGTCTTATTGTTCAGGCTGTTCGTTTTAACTTTAATCTCATGAAATGTCCATATCTTTATAAACAGATCATATCAAAACAATGAAGACTTGATGAAATAAAATGGATGAAATGCTTATGAAGAAGGATCGTGATGGGGAGAAGAGAGAGGCCTCAGTGACTACAACATGGCTCCTCCAACTGGGTGTGTCTTTGGTTATCTGATGTCACTATTTATACGGTGCAAGGGAATCACTTGTTTCCTCTTTCTATTTGTTACTCTGTCATGATGCCTGCTGTATGATACTGTTGTAAAGTGTTGATGTGAAGTGTTGCTGAACAGCTTGTTGCAGTGTAGAAACTACCCTCCGAGATTGTTTGTGTGTTATTCAGTGTTACAGCACGTGGTGTGTAACTGTGCTGTCTGAATGTGGAAAGATATGATTAATTTATTCTGTTGTAACATTTTTACCCTCTACATTTCTGAGCTGTACTTAATGCTTGTTTTTTTATGCCATTTAATGTGCTGACTGTTTTTCAGACATAAACTCAGCAAAAAAATAAATGTCCTCTCACTGTCAACTGCATTTATTTTCAGCAAACTTAACATGTGTAAATACATAATTTTCAACAACTGAGACATAAACTGAACAGGTTCCACAGACATGTGACTAACAGAAATGGAATAATGTGTCCCTGAACAAAGGGGGTCAAAATCAAAAGTAACAGTCAGTATCTGGTGTGGCCACCAGATGCATTAAATAGTGCAGTGCATCTCCTCCTCATGAACTGCACCACATTTGGCAGTTCTTGCTGTGAGATGTTACCCCACTCTTCCACCAAGGCACCTGCAAGTTCCCGGACATTTCTGGGGGGAATGGCATTAGCCCTCACCCTCCGATCCAACAGGTCCCAGACACGCTCAATGGGATTGAGATCCGGGCTCTTCGCTGGCCATGGCAGAACACTGACATTCCTGTCTTGCAGACAATCAGCATTCTCATGCTGGACAGTCATGTCAGGATGAGCCTGCAGGAAGGATACCACATGAGGGAGGAGAATGTCTTCCCTGTAACGCACAGTGTTGAGATTGCCTGCAATGACAACAAGCTCAGTCCGATGATGCTGTGACACACCGCCCCAGACCATGACGGACCCTCCACCTCCAAATCAATCCCACTGGAGAGTACAGGCGTCAGTGTAACGCTCATTACTTCCGAGGATAAACGTGAATCCGACCATCACCCCTGGTGAGACAAAACCGCGACTCGTCAGTGAAGAGCACTTTTTGCCAGTCCTGTCTGGTCCAGCGATGGTAGGTTTGTGCCCATAGGCAACGTTGTTGCCGGTGATGTCTGGTGAGGACCTTAGTCCAGCCTCTCAGCCTATTGCGGACAGTCTGAGCACTGATGGAGGGAATGTGCGTTCCTGGTGTAACTCAGGCAGTTGTTGCCATCCTGTACCTGTCCCGCAGGTGTGATGTTCGGATGTACAGATCCTGTGCAAGTGTTGTTACACGTGGTCTGCCACTGCGAGGATAATCAGCTGTCCGTCCTGCCTCCCTGTAGCACTGTCTTAGGTGTCTCACAGTACAGACATTGCAATTTATTGCCCTGGCCATATCTGCAGTCCTCATGCCTCCTGCAGCATGCCTAAGACACGTTCACACAGATGAGCAGGGACCCTGGGCATCTTTCTTTTGGTGTTTTTCAGAGTAAGTAGAAAGGCCTCTTTAGTGTCCCAAGTTTTCATAACTGTGACCTTAATTGCCTACCGTCTGTAAGCTGTTAGTCTTAACGACCGTTCCACAGGTGCATGTTCATTAATTGTTCATGTGTCATTGAACAAGCACGGAAAACAGTGTTTAAACCCTTTACAATGAAGATCTGTGAAGTTATTTGGATTTTTTACGAATTACCTTTGAAAGAAAGGGTCCTGAAAATATATCTGTTTTTTTGTTGTTGCTGAGTTTATTACACCAGTCAGTGCTAAATATATTCTTATATATTGGGATGTTTAAATGAAAACAAACGGCTTGGTATTTTCTTGATTTGTAGTCTCTTCCTGTGGATGACAATTTATCTTTCTATTTGCTGGATCTTTATGATCATTGATCTCACATAGTGAGAGGAGATAATAGTGAATCAACACTGTAGACCCCAAAGTCCATTTTAATAATTTATGCAAAAACAGATGAGTTTCAGCTTCCATCAACACAGAAGCATCAAGTACAATCAATGCATCATAACCGTTATACTGTACAAGTTGAACACCTTTATGAAATGCTAATAAATAGTTGCAAACTTAGGTTAATAAATCTATAAATATAATGAAATACTCCCTTTACAGGATACCAATATTTTAAAGCAGTTCATTTACAAAAGTATAAATAAGCTGTATAACAAAAGTATAAAAGTGTAATGATGTGAATACTGTTGACAAAGGGAGAAGAAACCCTTAATTATCCCTATCGTCTTGGGCTATCTTCACTCCTTTTATATCCCTCTATCTGCTCAAACACAAAACTTCAGATCATCATTTCCCTGACAGTGTCCCTACTCTCTCCTTTTCTTCTATCTCTTATCCCCTCACCCCTTTATCTCTTCAGCCCCTCACTCTCCTTTCTCTGTCCTCAAGCCTTCTTGAGGAACATGTAGACTATCTCAGTGTGGAAGTGAGCGTTGGCATTCAGGAGGCTCTGGAAGGTCTCCATGTCCTCATGACGGTTACCTGAAAGAGAGGGAGATTACTGACAGTACAGACAAAGACCATATGGCTATCTGGGACCAAACATAGTGAACCACTTGCCCTGCCATGTCCTCACCTGCCATGACAACCTCGTACATCTCCATGGTAACCTCTGAGAACATGTTCTCAACGCTCTGGATGAATGACCACCTGTCTGACGGCGACAAGAACACCTGGCACACCTGCTGCACCATCCTCACCGACCAGTTCATACAGTAGCCGTCCTTCTCACACACCTACAATACACACATATAAACATAACTATAACACACACAAGCATTTCGCTACACCCGCAATAACATCTGGTAAATATGTGTATATTTGATTTGATTTGAATAGCCATCCTTCTCACACACAAAGATGTGTACTGACCAGTATGAGGTAGACAAGGAGTCGTGAGATCTCAAAGAGGCGTCCGTTGAGAGCCTTGCTAGCCAGAATACTGTAACACAGACTGTTCCCACACAGGATCAACAGCCTGGCCACGCTCTCTACATGCCACGCCTGGGGGAGCACTGGGGAGACCAGAGAGATGTGATGAGCACAACGAATACGCTGTGTGCACCTGAATAAAGGTGTGTGTGTGTGTGTGTTAAGATATGGTAGCCCTTTCGTGCAGTCAACGACGAAAAGTGCCCTCTTTCGCCTCACGGGTGGAATGTTATTAATATTTTTCATAATTTCATAATTAATAAATATTATTTATTTCATAATTAATAAAGATAATTTTTTAAACAATGAAAATCCAGTGTTTCTATGTCAAACAGTTTTGTTATATTTCAGTCTACTGTGATGTATATAAAGTGTAATATTTGGATGCAAACTCAGCTCTATATCTGACATGGTACAGGTGTCTTCTTTTTTGTAAGCCCATGTGCGTGAGGTAAATACTTTGTTTCAAAGGCTACCAAGAATCACACCGTGTGACCGTGATTTAGCCCACTACATTAAAAGGTTAAAGTGTGTGTACCTGTGAGTTCCTCCAGTATGGCCAGTACGGTGTCAGTGGTCCAGTCTCTAGCCTCCAGGTCACTGTGGAGCAGGATCACAGCCTTGGCCAAGTCCCACAGAGAACACTGGGCTACTCCTGCACCCAGCTGCTCCTGCCAGCCCAGAGAACCTGGAAAAAATACAGACTGTTAATACACACACAACACACACACACACTCACACTCTCTACCATGGGCCAAGGTTGGAGGATGTACACACATGCACAAACTCACTGCATACTAACCGTCAGGCAGCCGTGGTCCATAGAGTATGAACAGTAGCCTGGCCTGTGAGACCATGGGCCAGGACTGGAGGATCCTGGTGAGCCAGAACAGAGTGTCTCTTCGGCTGCTCCACGGCTCCAACAGAACCTGACGACAGAACCCACGGATCTGCAGCTCCAACCGCTGACATGCTCCTAGACACAGAGGGGAAACATTACTGTCTCTCTTTCCTCCTCACACCCTCTCTCTGAATTAGGGACAGACACCCACCTGGCTTTCCAGTAACGACCAACTCGATCTTCCGGGGAAGGTTTGTGAAGTCGCACAGGAAGTTGAAGACCCGGTGACACTCCAGCTCATCCCAGCCCGCAATCAACGTCTGTCAGTCAAACAGCAATGATCTGTTACATATCTTTTTTTCAGGAGACAGAAAAGATTTGTCTTGTGTGTTTCATAGGTATTTTTCTTTTGAAACTACTTTAGGGTCTCACCTGCAAGAAAACTCCATAGCTGGAGAAGAAAGGGCAGCCTGTTGAGGCAGTGCACTGCTCCATCATGAAGCACGGGACCTGAGAGGCAGGGAGAGACAAGCGGTCTATGTTAGTCTATGGACATCTACAACCGGTCTCTCCAACCCTGTTCCTGGAGAGCTGCCGTCCTGTAGGTTTTTGTTCCCACCATAATCTAGCAAACCTGATTCTAATAACTAGCTGGTTGATTAGCTGAATCAGGTTAGTTACACCTGTGGTTGGATTGAAAACCTACTACAGGAGGATAGCTCTCCAGCAACAGGGTTGAAGCACTAATCTACAGTATGTAGGCCTTACAACACTGAACAAAAATATAAACGCAACATGTAAAGTGTTGGTGCCATGTTTCATGAGCTGAAATAAAAAATCCCAGAAATTTTTCAAAGGCCTTGTGCTGGGGACAATAAAAGGCTACTTTAAAATGTGAGGACTATTTCTGTCTTTAATAAAGCCATTTTGTGGGGAAAAACTCATTCTAATTGGCTGGGCCTGGGTCACCAGTGGGTGGACCTGCCTGCCAAGTGGGTGGGCCTATGCCCTCCAAGGCCCACCCATGGCTCCCCAGTGGGTGGGTCTGTGCCCTCCAAGGCCCACCCATGGCTGCACCACTGCCCAGTCATGTGAAATCCATAGATTAGGGCCTAATCCTGGACTTTCTGACGGGCCGGCCCCAGGTGGAAGTGTAGGAAACAACCCATCAGCCACGCTGATCCTCGACACGGGGGGCCCCTCAGGGATGCGTGCTCAGTTCCCTCCTGTACTCCATGTTCACTCATGACAGCATGGCCAGGCACAACTCCAAAACCATCATTAAGTTTGCAGATGACAAAACAGTGGTAGGCCTGATCACCGACAACGATGAGACAGCCTATAGGGAGGAGGTCAGAGAACTGACCGTGTGGTTCAAGGAGAACAACCTCTCCCTCAACGTGATCAAGACAAAAGAGATGACTGTGGAATACAGGAAAAGAAGGACCGAGCACGCCCCCATTCTCATCGACGGAGCTATAGCGGAGCAGGTTAAGAGCTTCAAGTTCCTTGGCGTCCACATCACCAAACAAACTAACATTGTCCAAGCACACCAAGACAGTCGTGAAGAGGACACGACATAACCTTTTCCCCCACAGGAGACTGAAAAGATTTGGCATGTTTTTACAGCTACACCAGAGAGCATCCTGACGGGTTGTAACTGCTCGGCCTCCGACCACAAGGCACTACAGACGGTAGTGCGTATGGTCAAACTTCCTGCCATCCAGGACCTATATACCAGGCAGTGTCAGAGGAAGGCCCTAAGACTCCAGCCACCCTATTCATATACTGTTCTCTCTGCTACCACATGACAAGCAGTACTGGAGTGCCATGTCTAGGTCAAAGAGGCTTCTAAACAGCTTCTACCCCCAAGCCATAAGACTCCCCCCGTCTACGCTGCTGCTACTCTCTGTTATTATCTATGCATAGTCACTTTAATAACTCTACCTACATGTACATACTACCTCAATTACCTCAACACCGGTGCCCCCACACATTGACTCTGTGCCGGTACCCCCTGTATACAGCCCCGCTATTGTTATTTACTGCTGCTCTTTAATTATTTGTTATTCTTATCACTTACTTTTTGGGGGGTATTTTCTTAAAACTGCATTGTTGGTTAAGGGTTTGTAAGTAAGCATTTCATTGTAAGGTCTACACCTGTTGTATTCGGCGCATGTGACAAATAACATTTGATTTGATTTTTATTTATTTTATTTAATAAACTGATTTCCTCATGTGAACTGTAACTAGGTAAAATATTTTATTTCACAACCTGTGTTATAATGATTAACTGGTTATTTTTTAATTTTTTATGTGTAACAACTCATGCTTTACTACAGTAATTTAACAACATATCCTTATCATTCATTTCCATAACCTTATCTATCTCCCTCACCTTTCTCTGTCTTACCTGGGAGAACTTGCTATATATAAACTTCAACCTGTCCTTTGTAGGTAGCAACAGGGTACACCTCTTGAACAACAACCCTGAGACAACAAGCAGAAACAAACAACAAGGTGACACCATGACTACATCTGTTTGTCAACCCTGAATGAATAAAGACATAACACTTACATGACTAAAAAGCACTTCTAGACACAGTTATCTTGAGGTAGCCTAGAGTGTATTATGAAAAGTGCTGTGATTGACTTCATATTCCCGCCTATAGGCTGTACCTACTACCTACCCAGCGCTTTGTAGTGTCCCAGGGTGGCGGGGTCCTCTTTGGGAGGAGAGGAGGGAGAGGAGCAGTGCCGGAGCTTTTGTAGGATCATTCTGTTCCTCCAGGTCTGAGTAGAGATGTGATTCACAATGTAGCGACTGATGGCCTTGGACACCATGCTGAATACACTGATCTCAAGCACTGCAACACACAGAGGCATGTGGGTCATATCACACACACACACAGCTGGCTAGCCTAGTAGAAGACATGACTGGAAAGACCTTCATTAGGTCAATGACAATCAACATACCCATTGACAGGCCTACCAGCCTTCCGTTCCTTCAATCTCTCCCTTCCTCCATTCATTGTATTTAAACCAGTTAGCTAGTTAGACCTACCAGAGAGTCTGTCCAGGACCATGTCAAAGACCTCTGCAGGCAGCCTCTCGAAGAAGCAGCCACTGGCCATGCCCTGACTCCGGGTCGTGATGGTTCTCACCGGATAGGGCTGGCGACGGGACCGTCGGCGGTGGAACTTCTGGGTCATGGTGAATCTTCTGGTGACTGCCGCCATCGCCACAAAACTGTCCGGCCGCTATTGACCCGAGGATAAACTAGGAATTGAAGGTTGAAGGTCATTTGGCAAGAATAATTGATTCATTTCCAAAGAGAACATCAAAGACAGCAGTCAACTTTAAGAGTGAACTACTGTAACTAGCTAACGTTAGCTGTCATTTGCCTGGCTTTACCTTTAGCTTTTGGATGCGAAAACGAATCCAACAATAGCATACACTGAGGAAACTTGTGAGCTGTCTTCAGACTTATACTGTTCTTTTTTATCATAGACTATAAAGTGAATATTTTGGCTAGCTAGCTGCTGAGAAGAAACGTTCCCTGAGGCTGAGGTAGGACTACAGACAGACTTGTTTTTGGCGACCCCTCGCGAGTGAAACAGCTCTGCCGCGAAATACTCATCTCGCGCGAAAAAAAATAACCTTCCCTTCCATCAACATTTTCTGAATGTTTTTGTGCTGACTTTACTTTTGTAATGTCATGTAAACGTGCGATGTACATTTGCCTTATCTGGCCTTATCTGCATTCAACAGGTGCTTACAATGATCAATCAAATATAAATGTCATATTTGCTGTCCTAGAAGCAGATAATAAACACCTAATTACAGACAGAGGCCCAATAGTTTCTAGCCTTTCCTTGAGTTGTGGCCCAGCACAGCTAATGGGCCCAGCACAGCTCCCTAATGCATGGAGGATTACTGTGCTTCCCCTAAGGCTATTAACTCCTCGGTACTTATATGGCATCTCCCTCTGGAGGAGATACACAGGACACATAATCCTATAAAAGAGACTGACACAGGGCAGGATGGGCTGCACTAGGCTGCTAGAAAAGCCACTGCTAGGCTACTGTATGGAGGAATGACAGCCAGATTGGGAATATAGCCTTGTGTGCCTGTCTTCTATAGCGTCCTTAGACACAAATTTAGTGAATGGGACTAAGAATACAGTGGCAGACTGTATCACTGACCATCAAGAGCAACCAGCAGATTTGGATGAGCTCACACCACATGGGATCTCCTGTATATCAGGTACTGTACTTATGTGTTACTCTGTTGTCCCATGATAAGAGCTTTATGTTTATTTATTTAAAATGTATTTAACTAGGCAAGTCATTTAAGAACAAATTCTTATTTACAATGAAAAGGCAAAAGGCCTCCTGCGGGGACAGGGCCTGGGATTATTATATATTTTTTTAAATGAATACAATATAAATATAGGACAAAACACACATCACAACAAGAGAGACGCAACACTACATAAAGAGAGACCTAAGACAACAACATAACAAGGCAGCAACACGTGACACAGCATGGTAGAAACACAACATGACAACAACATGGTAGCAGGAAAAAAAACATGGTACAAACATTATTGGGCAAAGTCAACAGCACAAAGGTCAATCAGGTAGAGACAACAATACATCACACAAAGCAGCCACAACTGTAAGTAAGAGTGTCCATGATTGAGTCTTTGAATGAAGCGATTGAGATGAAAATGTCCAGTTTGAGTGTTTGTTGCAGCTCGTTCCAGTCGTTAGCTGCAATGAACTGAAATAAGGAGCGACCCGGGGATGTGTGGGCTTTGGGGACCTTTAACAGAATGTGACTGGCAGAACGGGTGTTGTATGTGGAGAATGAGGGCTGCAGGAGATATCTCAGTTAGGGGGGTGTGAGGCCTAAGAGGGTTTTATAAATAAGCATCAACCAGTGGGTCTTGCGATGGGTATACAGAGATGACCCGTTTACAGAGGAGTATAGAGTGCAGTGATGTGTCCTGTAAGGAGCATTGGTGATGAATCTGATGGCCGAATGGTAAAAAACATCTGCTTGAGAGCACCCTTTCCTGCCAATTGATACATTTATGTCTCCGTAATCTAGCATGGGTAGGATGGTAATCTGAATCAGGGTTAGTTTGACAGCTGGGGTGAAAGAGGAGCGATTACGATAGAGGAAACCAAGTCTAGATTTAACCTTAGCCTGCAGCTTTGATATGTGCTGAGAGAAGGACAGTGTACCATCTTGCCATACTCCCAAGTACTTGTATAAGGTGACTACTTCAAGCTCTAAACCCTCAGAGGTAGTAACAACACCTGTGGGAAGAGAGGAATTCTTCTTACCAAATCACATGACCTTTGTTTTGGAGGTGTTCAGAACAAGGTTAAGGGTAGAGAAAGCTTGTTGGACACTAAGAAAGCTTTGTAGAGTATTTAACACAAAATCCGGGGAGGAGCCAGCTCAGTATAAGACTGTATCATATGCATATAAATGGGTGAGAGAGCTTCCTACTGCCTGAGCTATGTTGTTGATGTAAATTGAGAGAGCGTGGGGCCTAGGATTGAGCCTTGGGGTACTTCCTTGGTGACAGGCAGTGGCTGAGACAGCAGATTTTCTGACTTTATACACTGCACTCTTTGAGAGAGGTAGTTAGCAAACCAGGCCAAAGACCCCTCAACGACACCAATACTCCTAAGCCGGCCCACGAGAATGGAATGGTCTACCGTAACAAAAGCTTTGGCCAAATCAATAAAAATAGCAGCACAATAGGCTCTATCCATTATACAGCCTCCAACGTTCTAAATTACTTCCGATCGGGTTGATGACTTCCGGAGCGAGTTCTGCTATTGTTTTTATCATTAGCTTACTAGCTATCGCGGATGCATTTCTGACTGAAATAGTTCGCAATGGATATGTTTAAATTACAGCCCCGCGAAGTAGGTGCTAATGAACATTGTTCAGTGCCTCTGTGTTTAGTTTCTTCCAAATGTAATGATATTGTGAGCTTCCATCGTTTCCCGGTCGATGTAGAGCTCAGATAAAGGTGGTTGGTGGCAGTACGTCATGACAACTTTGCTGTCACCAAACACACAAAGGAGTGTAGTACACATTTAGTCGAAAGTGACTTTGTTGGGGGGAAATTGGGGGGCGACAATACCTAAAAAGAGGTGTTGTTCCTACTGTCTTCGCGTGGAACTGGCACATTCAAAAGAGACCTGGTGTTTGGGGAAGATGACTGCAACCTCCTGCTCCGACTGAGGGGGATGAAGAACAAGGTGCGCTGCCTATGGACTGTGGCATCTCTGATCCGGTCCAGAGCATGGGCAAAGCCAGTGTAAATGTACATGTGTTTATTTGCTAGCAGAAAAATAATAATTTGTTTATCTACGACATGTATCAATCATTTGTGTTGTAGTGAATATCAGTTTGTGTGGAGCTTGTATTGGCTTTAATTACGCAATGAGTAACAGGGTGACATCGGCAATCTTCACAATTTCACGGGTCTTTGGCTGTGGAAGCTGATAGGACAGAACACTGCCGGCTTACACTGGCCCAAAGGCAGACTCAACCAGGAGCAGGTCAGATGACATTTCCATTGTTGTCACAAGAGGGGCAGTAAGTGGAGAAAAGTTGCCATACGGTTCTGAGACGCGGAGAAGGTCCATGTCAGGCATGTATCCATTGAGTGCTTTGTAGAGAGAACTTCTGCAAAACATTTTAAAACCTTACCATCAGGTTGGAGAGATTACTATGACAAAGACTCATGTAACTTTTCCAGAAACAGCACAAGCCCGAAAGTTTTTTTTAAATGAATTAAAATATACAGATTTATAGATGACATGTATATATTTGCCCCCAGTCTTTGTCCCAAATATTTGTCATTATCATCTGGATACAAGAAAATGTTTTCTAAAATGTTTCCATTCTAGGAACCTCCAACTTACCTTATTCCATCAGCACACGAGTTAGTAGGTTGACAGAACTCTATCCCACCAACCGGACCTGGCTTCAACACCCTAATTAACAAGGATTTACTGTTACATTGGCTGAATACTTTTCAGGTGCATTTTTTTATGGATATTGATGGACTCACAAGTGTCCTTGGCTCGTGCCAATGCTGTTCTGTGTCTGTGCAGCTGTGAACTGGTGTTGCAGCAGGAATGTTTCATTGAGAGTGGTGCGCAGTCTGGTAAAGAAGGGCTACCAGATGATTGCACACAGCACTTCCTGCAACACAGGAGCAGTGGCTTTGGACCACTATCACTGGTACGGAGTGCTTTAACACCATCTGTGAAGATAAGTGAAGTGACTGAAGTGAGTAAATAATAAACAATAAACATAGTAGTGCCTAGTCTTATTAACTAGGGGCTCATTTAACTATACAGGAATAGATTGTGTCTCAATAACACAATTACCAAACAAGGTCCCTAGTATCTATCTATAACCTTCCCTACTCTCATGCTGGGCAGCTTTTCACTCTTCCTCATGGACCTGTGACAGACAGCCCTCACGGTGATCTCCCCTGTCAATGTATCTTTGTTAGATACTGTGTAGAAGACATGAATAACAATTATTTTTAGCTAGCAAATATAGCTAGCAAGCATAACTTAACCAAGCTAACTAAAATGCACACGTTCTCAGGTAGATTATGTCAACGTTACATAATTTTACGAAGTAACTAGCTATCGTTATATCTGTCACTGACTTGGTATTTACCTTCATAGTTGTCTATGTAGCTTCCTATATACATCTCGAACCCCTCTTCATTCTTGCTAGCTGGAGTCTCTGAAGCTGTTTTAACAATTCGATGTACATCATTAATATTAATTTGAGGCCTGAAGACACCTAGTAAAAAACTGCGACATAGTGGTAGTAACGTTATATCGTCGATAACAACTAAACTGACCGGAAATTACCGCACCGATAGGAAGTGTGTTTAGAACGTTAGATCATGGAATGTGCATAAGGGCTATATTGCTTAGAATCAAGGGCAATGATGACATCATTGAGGACCTTTAAGGTTGCAGTGACACATCCATAACCTGAGCAGAAACCAGAAGTTTTTTCAACACTTCTGATAAACAGGGCAAAATAGAAACAGTTAGGATAAGCTTGATATCCCCCATTAAATAAAGGACGAACTGTGGCTGCCTTCCAAGCAATGAAACCTCCCCAGGCAGGAGAGACAGGTTAAAACGTTTGGAGATAGGCTTGGCGATGATAGCGGCAGCAACCTTAAAGAAGAAAGGCTCTAAACCATCTCACCCAGATGTTTTTTGGGGGTCAAGTTTAAGGAGCTCCTTTAGCACCTTGGACTCAGTGACTGCCTGCAGGGAAAAACTTTGTAGCGAGGCAGGGGAAATAGAGGGAGAAGCATCGGTGATAGTCACATTAGAAGGGGTGGGAGATGAGGAAATGTTGGATGGGTAAGGAGGCATGGCTGAGTCAAATAGGAATCCTGACTTAATGAAGTGGTGATTAAAGAGCTCAGCCATGTGCTTCTTATCAGTAACAACCACATCGTCAACATTAAGGGACATAGGCAGCGGTGACGAGGAGGGTTTATTCTCCAGGTCTTTAACCGTTTTCCAGAACTGCTCCTTAAAGTAACTAACTTTGACCTTCCCAATAGCTTGAGTGCACTTATTTCTCATTTGCCTGAACGATAGCCAGTTAGCCTGAGTATGCGTGTGCCGAGCCTTTCGCCAAATGCAATTCTTGAGGTGGAGTAACTCTGCAAGTTCACGGTCGAACCAGGAGCTGAACCTGTTTTTAATTCTTATTTTCTGTATGGGGGCGTGTTTGTTAACAATACCACTGAAAATATCCAAAAAGAAGGTCCAAGCATCTTCGACAGAGGGGGATCAAGCTGATTCTATACCGTTTTCAGAGGCCAGTTCATGAAGGCAGAATTCCAAATTAAAGTTTTTTAGCAAGCGTCTATGACAAATCAGGACAGGTCCTTTCACTGAGCAGCCATTACGAACACAGGCTGTAAAACAGTGTTCACTAAGGTAATTACTGAAAACACCAGACTGATACCTATCAGTATTATTTGTGAGGATAACATCAAGGAGAGTAGCCTTTTCTGGGTGTTTGGAGTCATACCTTGTGGGATTGGTTATAATCTGAGAAATATTTAGGGAGTCCCATTGCTTTAGGACTTGGTCAGGTAGTTTAAGCATGTCCCAGTTTAGGTCACCTAGCAGGACAAATTCAGACTTAGTGTAAGGAGCCAGGAGAGCGTTTTGGGCAGGTAGGGTACAGGCCGATGCTGATGGAGGACGATAGTGCCCAGCAACAGTCAACGAAGAGCTATTTGAAAGTTTAATGCTTAAAAACCGCACATCAAATTGTTTTGGGACAGACTTGGAGACAACCGAGCACTGAAGGTGATCCTTGGTAAAGATTGCCACTCCACCACCTTTGGAAGAACTGTTTTGCAGAAAAAAACTTATAACCAGAAAGGTTAACAACAGTATTCAAAACATTCTTCCTTAACCACGTCTCAGTAATGACCAGCTAAGGCATGATCATTTATAATACTGTCGTTATCTGCTATTGTCTTCTTGAAATAGTCTAAGATTAGATACTGCACTGTCATCAAACATTTTTAATGTTGATCTGTTGTATACATCTTACTTTTTGTTGTTGACAGATCCCCATATTGACTGGTGAGGAGGAGGAGGAACATGCAGTGTGATGATGCCCTCCCTCTTCCGGGAACAGCTCCCGGGAACAGCTCTGCCGCGAAATACTCATCTCGCGCGAAAAAAAATAACCTTCCCTTCCATCAACATTTTCTGAATGTTTTTGTGCTGACTTTACTTTTGTAATGTCATGTAAACGTGCGATGTACATTTGCCTTATCTGGCCTTATCTGCATTCAACAGGTGCTTACAATGATCAATCAAATATAAATGTCATATTTGCTGTCCTAGAAGCAGATAATAAACACCTAATTACAGACAGAGGCCCAATAGTTTCTAGCCTTTCCTTGAGTTGTGGCCCAGCACAGCTAATGGGCCCAGCACAGCTCCCTAATGCATGGAGGATTACTGTGCTTCCCCTAAGGCTATTAACTCCTCGGTACTTATATGGCATCTCCCTCTGGAGGAGATACACAGGACACATAATCCTATAAAAGAGACTGACACAGGGCAGGATGGGCTGCACTAGGCTGCTAGAAAAGCCACTGCTAGGCTACTGTATGGAGGAATGACAGCCAGATTGGGAATATAGCCTTGTGTGCCTGTCTTCTATAGCGTCCTTAGACACAAATTTAGTGAATGGGACTAAGAATACAGTGGCAGACTGTATCACTGACCATCAAGAGCAACCAGCAGATTTGGATGAGCTCACACCACATGGGATCTCCTGTATATCAGGTACTGTACTTATGTGTTACTCTGTTGTCCCATGATAAGAGCTTTATGTTTATTTATTTAAAATGTATTTAACTAGGCAAGTCATTTAAGAACAAATTCTTATTTACAATGAAAAGGCAAAAGGCCTCCTGCGGGGACAGGGCCTGGGATTATTATATATTTTTTTAAATGAATACAATATAAATATAGGACAAAACACACATCACAACAAGAGAGACGCAACACTACATAAAGAGAGACCTAAGACAACAACATAACAAGGCAGCAACACGTGACACAGCATGGTAGAAACACAACATGACAACAACATGGTAGCAGGAAAAAAAACATGGTACAAACATTATTGGGCAAAGTCAACAGCACAAAGGTCAATCAGGTAGAGACAACAATACATCACACAAAGCAGCCACAACTGTAAGTAAGAGTGTCCATGATTGAGTCTTTGAATGAAGCGATTGAGATGAAAATGTCCAGTTTGAGTGTTTGTTGCAGCTCGTTCCAGTCGTTAGCTG
This sequence comes from Oncorhynchus kisutch, assembly GCF_002021735.2. Classification (NCBI taxonomy): domain Eukaryota; kingdom Metazoa; phylum Chordata; class Actinopteri; order Salmoniformes; family Salmonidae; genus Oncorhynchus; species Oncorhynchus kisutch. Next base: position 58,171,909 of record NC_034175.2, on the reverse strand, counting down.
CAATGAACTGAAATAAGGAGCGACCCGGGGATGTGTGGGCTTTGGGGACCTTTAACAGAATGTGACTGGCAGAACGGGTGTTGTATGTGGAGAATGAGGGCTGCAGGAGATATCTCAGTTAGGGGGGTGTGAGGCCTAAGAGGGTTTTATAAATAAGCATCAACCAGTGGGTCTTGCGATGGGTATACAGAGATGACCCGTTTACAGAGGAGTATAGAGTGCAGTGATGTGTCCTGTAAGGAGCATTGGTGATGAATCTGATGGCCGAATGGTAAAAAACATCTGCTTGAGAGCACCCTTTCCTGCCAATTGATACATTTATGTCTCCGTAATCTAGCATGGGTAGGATGGTAATCTGAATCAGGGTTAGTTTGACAGCTGGGGTGAAAGAGGAGCGATTACGATAGAGGAAACCAAGTCTAGATTTAACCTTAGCCTGCAGCTTTGATATGTGCTGAGAGAAGGACAGTGTACCATCTTGCCATACTCCCAAGTACTTGTATAAGGTGACTACTTCAAGCTCTAAACCCTCAGAGGTAGTAACAACACCTGTGGGAAGAGAGGAATTCTTCTTACCAAATCACATGACCTTTGTTTTGGAGGTGTTCAGAACAAGGTTAAGGGTAGAGAAAGCTTGTTGGACACTAAGAAAGCTTTGTAGAGTATTTAACACAAAATCCGGGGAGGAGCCAGCTCAGTATAAGACTGTATCATATGCATATAAATGGGTGAGAGAGCTTCCTACTGCCTGAGCTATGTTGTTGATGTAAATTGAGAGAGCGTGGGGCCTAGGATTGAGCCTTGGGGTACTTCCTTGGTGACAGGCAGTGGCTGAGACAGCAGATTTTCTGACTTTATACACTGCACTCTTTGAGAGAGGTAGTTAGCAAACCAGGCCAAAGACCCCTCAACGACACCAATACTCCTAAGCCGGCCCACGAGAATGGAATGGTCTACCGTAACAAAAGCTTTGGCCAAATCAATAAAAATAGCAGCACAATAGGCTCTATCCATTATACAGCCTCCAACGTTCTAAATTACTTCCGATCGGGTTGATGACTTCCGGAGCGAGTTCTGCTATTGTTTTTATCATTAGCTTACTAGCTATCGCGGATGCATTTCTGACTGAAATAGTTCGCAATGGATATGTTTAAATTACAGCCCCGCGAAGTAGGTGCTAATGAACATTGTTCAGTGCCTCTGTGTTTAGTTTCTTCCAAATGTAATGATATTGTGAGCTTCCATCGTTTCCCGGTCGATGTAGAGCTCAGATAAAGGTGGTTGGTGGCAGTACGTCATGACAACTTTGCTGTCACCAAACACACAAAGGAGTGTAGTACACATTTAGTCGAAAGTGACTTTGTTGGGGGGAAATTGGGGGGCGACAATACCTAAAAAGAGGTGTTGTTCCTACTGTCTTCGCGTGGAACTGGCACATTCAAAAGAGACCTGGTGTTTGGGGAAGATGACTGCAACCTCCTGCTCCGACTGAGGGGGATGAAGAACAAGGTGCGCTGCCTATGGACTGTGGCATCTCTGATCCGGTCCAGAGCATGGGCAAAGCCAGTGTAAATGTACATGTGTTTATTTGCTAGCAGAAAAATAATAATTTGTTTATCTACGACATGTATCAATCATTTGTGTTGTAGTGAATATCAGTTTGTGTGGAGCTTGTATTGGCTTTAATTACGCAATGAGTAACAGGGTGACATCGGCAATCTTCACAATTTCACGGGTCTTTGGCTGTGGAAGCTGATAGGACAGAACACTGCCGGCTTACACTGGCCCAAAGGCAGACTCAACCAGGAGCAGGTCAGATGACATTTCCATTGTTGTCACAAGAGGGGCAGTAAGTGGAGAAAAGTTGCCATACGGTTCTGAGACGCGGAGAAGGTCCATGTCAGGCATGTATCCATTGAGTGCTTTGTAGAGAGAACTTCTGCAAAACATTTTAAAACCTTACCATCAGGTTGGAGAGATTACTATGACAAAGACTCATGTAACTTTTCCAGAAACAGCACAAGCCCGAAAGTTTTTTTTAAATGAATTAAAATATACAGATTTATAGATGACATGTATATATTTGCCCCCAGTCTTTGTCCCAAATATTTGTCATTATCATCTGGATACAAGAAAATGTTTTCTAAAATGTTTCCATTCTAGGAACCTCCAACTTACCTTATTCCATCAGCACACGAGTTAGTAGGTTGACAGAACTCTATCCCACCAACCGGACCTGGCTTCAACACCCTAATTAACAAGGATTTACTGTTACATTGGCTGAATACTTTTCAGGTGCATTTTTTTATGGATATTGATGGACTCACAAGTGTCCTTGGCTCGTGCCAATGCTGTTCTGTGTCTGTGCAGCTGTGAACTGGTGTTGCAGCAGGAATGTTTCATTGAGAGTGGTGCGCAGTCTGGTAAAGAAGGGCTACCAGATGATTGCACACAGCACTTCCTGCAACACAGGAGCAGTGGCTTTGGACCACTATCACTGGTACGGAGTGCTTTAACACCATCTGTGAAGATAAGTGAAGTGACTGAAGTGAGTAAATAATAAACAATAAACATAGTAGTGCCTAGTCTTATTAACTAGGGGCTCATTTAACTATACAGGAATAGATTGTGTCTCAATAACACAATTACCAAACAAGGTCCCTAGTATCTATCTATAACCTTCCCTACTCTCATGCTGGGCAGCTTTTCACTCTTCCTCATGGACCTGTGACAGACAGCCCTCACGGTGATCTCCCCTGTCAATGTATCTTTGTTAGATACTGTGTAGAAGACATGAATAACAATTATTTTTAGCTAGCAAATATAGCTAGCAAGCATAACTTAACCAAGCTAACTAAAATGCACACGTTCTCAGGTAGATTATGTCAACGTTACATAATTTTACGAAGTAACTAGCTATCGTTATATCTGTCACTGACTTGGTATTTACCTTCATAGTTGTCTATGTAGCTTCCTATATACATCTCGAACCCCTCTTCATTCTTGCTAGCTGGAGTCTCTGAAGCTGTTTTAACAATTCGATGTACATCATTAATATTAATTTGAGGCCTGAAGACACCTAGTAAAAAACTGCGACATAGTGGTAGTAACGTTATATCGTCGATAACAACTAAACTGACCGGAAATTACCGCACCGATAGGAAGTGTGTTTAGAACGTTAGATCATGGAATGTGCATAAGGGCTATATTGCTTAGAATCAAGGGCAATGATGACATCATTGAGGACCTTTAAGGTTGCAGTGACACATCCATAACCTGAGCAGAAACCAGAAGTTTTTTCAACACTTCTGATAAACAGGGCAAAATAGAAACAGTTAGGATAAGCTTGATATCCCCCATTAAATAAAGGACGAACTGTGGCTGCCTTCCAAGCAATGAAACCTCCCCAGGCAGGAGAGACAGGTTAAAACGTTTGGAGATAGGCTTGGCGATGATAGCGGCAGCAACCTTAAAGAAGAAAGGCTCTAAACCATCTCACCCAGATGTTTTTTGGGGGTCAAGTTTAAGGAGCTCCTTTAGCACCTTGGACTCAGTGACTGCCTGCAGGGAAAAACTTTGTAGCGAGGCAGGGGAAATAGAGGGAGAAGCATCGGTGATAGTCACATTAGAAGGGGTGGGAGATGAGGAAATGTTGGATGGGTAAGGAGGCATGGCTGAGTCAAATAGGAATCCTGACTTAATGAAGTGGTGATTAAAGAGCTCAGCCATGTGCTTCTTATCAGTAACAACCACATCGTCAACATTAAGGGACATAGGCAGCGGTGACGAGGAGGGTTTATTCTCCAGGTCTTTAACCGTTTTCCAGAACTGCTCCTTAAAGTAACTAACTTTGACCTTCCCAATAGCTTGAGTGCACTTATTTCTCATTTGCCTGAACGATAGCCAGTTAGCCTGAGTATGCGTGTGCCGAGCCTTTCGCCAAATGCAATTCTTGAGGTGGAGTAACTCTGCAAGTTCACGGTCGAACCAGGAGCTGAACCTGTTTTTAATTCTTATTTTCTGTATGGGGGCGTGTTTGTTAACAATACCACTGAAAATATCCAAAAAGAAGGTCCAAGCATCTTCGACAGAGGGGGATCAAGCTGATTCTATACCGTTTTCAGAGGCCAGTTCATGAAGGCAGAATTCCAAATTAAAGTTTTTTAGCAAGCGTCTATGACAAATCAGGACAGGTCCTTTCACTGAGCAGCCATTACGAACACAGGCTGTAAAACAGTGTTCACTAAGGTAATTACTGAAAACACCAGACTGATACCTATCAGTATTATTTGTGAGGATAACATCAAGGAGAGTAGCCTTTTCTGGGTGTTTGGAGTCATACCTTGTGGGATTGGTTATAATCTGAGAAATATTTAGGGAGTCCCATTGCTTTAGGACTTGGTCAGGTAGTTTAAGCATGTCCCAGTTTAGGTCACCTAGCAGGACAAATTCAGACTTAGTGTAAGGAGCCAGGAGAGCGTTTTGGGCAGGTAGGGTACAGGCCGATGCTGATGGAGGACGATAGTGCCCAGCAACAGTCAACGAAGAGCTATTTGAAAGTTTAATGCTTAAAAACCGCACATCAAATTGTTTTGGGACAGACTTGGAGACAACCGAGCACTGAAGGTGATCCTTGGTAAAGATTGCCACTCCACCACCTTTGGAAGAACTGTTTTGCAGAAAAAAACTTATAACCAGAAAGGTTAACAACAGTATTCAAAACATTCTTCCTTAACCACGTCTCAGTAATGACCAGCTAAGGCATGATCATTTATAATACTGTCGTTATCTGCTATTGTCTTCTTGAAATAGTCTAAGATTAGATACTGCACTGTCATCAAACATTTTTAATGTTGATCTGTTGTATACATCTTACTTTTTGTTGTTGACAGATCCCCATATTGACTGGTGAGGAGGAGGAGGAACATGCAGTGTGATGATGCCCTCCCTCTTCCCCTGGGGCAGGAACTATGTTTGCATCTAACCCTGATAGAGCTAAAGTAAGCTACACCAGACCGAGCCACACTGCGTAACATTACTGACAGACAGTTGTCACCTCCCTCACAGGACAATAAGAACACACACATACCCATACACTGCCCCCACTTGGACACTGAAGCAGAGGCAACACTGGTGATAGAGGGAAAGAGAGAGTAAGAGAGAGCAAGCAGACAGAGAGCTGGTCTGGTCTGGGTTATGGCGTGCAGCATTGACAAGCCTGTTAACTATAGAGAGTCATATGAATGCTTTATAACATGTGTCTGTGAATCTGCATAGAACACATAAACATAGACTGCCAGCCGCTTCCTGCCTCCTGTAGCATTGGACAGCACCCGGCTGGATATACATGTCACAGGTAAGAAGGAAAGAGGAGGGTGTAGGTGTTGAGTAAATCACTTTGTTGGGGTTCTTATTTTGTAGCTTTGTATTATTTGTGCTACGTGCACAGAAAAATTACGTTTGAACTCACGTGAGCAGTAGCCAAAAACATGTTCATCTGTTGTTCTATTGTGTGGGTGTCTCCTCCCTTACAGAATCAATCATTAAACACAAAGAGCATTCTGTTCCCAGTGTCCCAGTGAGGAATGGAACTGTTGCGCTTTGATAGAGTATAGAAATAGTATAATGGTGACGGTTTTGTTTCAAGATTGGTGGTAGATGAATGAAAACTGGAGAGTGGAGTAGAAAGTGAAACATCATAGTATTGACGTCAACTTTAATCCCTCTGAATGAGGCAAAGGAGAACTGTAGTAGTCTAAATGATCGGCATATATGTTTAAAGCAGAATAGCAACGGCATGTGGTTTAGTTCTGAGGTGTTCATTCTATTTTGGATCAGCCATGTCTGGAGCCTGCAGGCCTCCTGTCTGTCACTGTCCAGAGTTTGTGTGTGTGTGTGTGTGTGTGTGTGTGTGTGTGTGTGTGTGTGTGTGTGTGTGTGTGTGTGTGTGTGTGTGTGTGTGTGTGTGTGTGTGTGTGTGTGTGTGTGTGTGTGTGTGTGTGTGTGTGTGTGTGTGTGTGTGTGTGTGTGTGTGTGTGACCCACTGGCAGCAGTAGAATCATATCAGGACTCTGATCCCATATGCAGAAGCTTCCACACATTATCTACACTCTTTGAAAGAAAGGTTCCAAAAGGGTTCTTTAGCTATCCCCAAAGGAGCACCCTTTTGGGGTTCCATGTAGAAAGGAAAGGATTCTACATGGAACCCAATAAGGTTTTACCTGGAATCCAAAAAGCTTCTACTTGGAACCAAAAGATGAACCAAAAATAGTTATTCAAAGGTTTCTACTATGGGGATAGCCGAAGAACTTTAGATTCTAGATAGCACCTTTTTTTGGTGTACCGACAACACCCCCTCTCTCCTCCACTTCTTCAGATAATAATGTTTTATTACTTTATGCTTTATAACACAATCAACTTTGCTGTGACATTTAATATTACTGGCATTTGTTGTAAACAACGATAGTGGGTGTGGCAATGTGTGTTATATTGTTCACTAGATCCATGGCCCTCTCCTATCTGCATTATTCAAATCACAATAAAAGTTGTTTTCCAAAGTAAGTTACATAAGATGAAGGAGAGGACAGGGGAAAACAGAGTGAGTGAAAGTCAATGCTTAACTACCCTTGGGTTCCCAATACTTAAACGTCTAAACTACAGTATCTGCACCTCAGTGGCCCTTCCAAGAATCTCAATTTAATCAAACTTGCCGTGCAGTATTCATACAAAAGCATATTAAAATAATTCTGTCCTGTGGTTAAATACAATTAGGAGGTACCTTATACAGTGGGGCAAAAAAGTATTTAGTCAGCCACCAATTGTGCAAGTTCTCCCACTTAAAAAGATGAGAGAGGCCTGTACTTTTCATCATAGGTACACTTCAACTATGACAGACAAAATGAGGAAAAAAATCCAGAAATTCCCATTGTAGGATTTTTAATGAATTTATTTGCAAATTAAGGTGGAAAATAAGTATTTGGTCAATAACAAAAGTTTATCTCAATACTTTGTTATATACCCTTTGTTAGCAATGACAGAGGTCAAATGTTTTCTGTAAGTCTTCACAAGGTTTTCACACACTGTTGCTGGTATTTTGGCCCATTCCTCCATGCAGAAATCTTGCTTGCTTGTAGGTGACCAAATACTTATTTTCCACCATAATTTGTAAATAAATTCATTAAAAATCCTACAATGTGATTTTCTGGATTTTTTTTTCTCATTTTGTCTGTCATAGTTGAAGTGTACCTATGATGAAAAGTACAGGCCTCTCTCATCTTTTTAAGTGGCAGAACTTGCACAATTGGTGGCTGACTAAATACTTTTTTGCCCCACTGTACACATATATATGCCATTTAGCAGACTCTTTTATCCAAAGCAACTGAGAGTCATGCGTGTATACATTTTACATATTCCTGGTGGTCCCAGGAATCAAACTCACTATCCTAGCATTACAAGCACCATGCTCTACCAACTGAGCTACATGCAAATGATTTGATGAAGCTTGTGACTAAATGACACATCTGTCTGTGAATGAACCACAGTTACCACTTTTGTAGAGTTATATATTCCAACTGCATTACATATTCACAGTGATAAAATTCCAAACAGTATGATTAGCCTATAATAAAATTAGTTTTATTAAACCCATTATTTATTATGGACCAGCTGAATGCGTCTCATTAAGTCGTTTCAGTGTTTCTAAACAAGGGGTTATAAAAAGGTCTCTCATTCTCATTCAGAAGTTAGTGGTTTGTAACATTCAACTCAGCTGAGTGTTTGTTTCTGTGAATGTTTAATCATGTGTGTTCTCCACAGGGGCAGGGGGACAGTCACAGTCAAAGAGAGACTTGCTAGCTGAGCCCAGGGGACTACAATCAACAGGTGGAGCTGAACAAATAAGCTATTGGTCGCAGGCTCAGCCAACAAGACCAGAAACAGGAGCGTCATTAGAAGGCCCTGTCAGAGAGAGCTCTAGAGAGCATGTGGAAGCCACAGCCATTGTTTAAAACAACGCCAGAGACAACAACTGAAGCCTAGCCCCAGAGACTGAAGTCACTGCACAGAGCTCCGGAGAAAACACTGAAGCCTAGCCCCAGAGACTGAAGTCACAGCACAGAGCTTCGGAGACAACACTGAAGCCAGTGAATCCACAACCCCTGAGCCCCAAAGAGACCACCACTGCGGGATGGCTTCAACACTGTGACTGACTCTAGACCCACTGGAGTTCCAACTGTACAGCTGGGAACCAGAGCTAAAGACCAGAATAATAGGATACTAAACTCACGTCTCAAAGGGATTATTGTGTGGTTGTGTGTGTTGCTCTGTGTGTATGGTTCTGTGTGTGTTGTCTTGGGTGTAGCAGTGCAGTGTGTGAGCTAGTTTTGTTTTAAGTTCTGTGTGAGTAGTTCTCCATCAGCAGATGTTGCAGAAATGGCCAGCATGGTGGTCCAGCTCTTGGGCTTCTTCCTGGGTCTGTTGGGGCTTGTAGTTAGTGTAGTTGCTACGGTGCTCCCCCATTGGCGACGGACGTTATATGTGGGCTCTAACATCATCACAACCACTGCATACATGAAGGGGCTCTGGATGGAGTGTGTGTGGCACAGCACGGGCATCTACCAGTGTGAAGTACATCGCTCAATGCTGGCTCTGCCACCTGACCTGCAAGTAGGAATGATTGGTTGATTGATTTGTTAATTGATTCATTCATTGAATGGATTAATTTGAGCAACAGCCATTATGATACTAAATTCCTTTCTCCTCCCTCCTCCCTCGACCCTCGACCCTGCTCCCTCCCTCTAGGCAGCGCGGGCGTTGATGGTGCTATCCTGTCTGACCTCCACCCTGGCAGTCCTGGTGTCCTCTACAGGGATGAAGTGTACCCGCTGTGCCCGACGCTCCCCCACCAAGCACGTCCTGGCCATCAGTGGAGGGGTCTGCTTCCTGTCTGCAGGCATGCTCTGCCTTATCACTGTCTGCTGGACAACCAATGATGTCATCCTCGACTTCTACAACCCCATCCTACCTGAAGGTACTATTCATTCTATCAGTCCTGCTTTATTTACTTGTATTGTATTAGAACTCAGCTTTTGCTTATAATTGTCTGTTCAGATAAATAACAAGAAATGTTACTATGTGTTGCAGGTATGAAGTATGAGATTGGCATGGCGGTGTATTTGGGCTATGTCTCGGCCTGTTTAAGTCTGATGGGAGGGGTGGTGCTCTGTTGGAACTGTGAGGGGCGGCCCGGGAACGCCCTCCCCCTCCAGCTACCTCGTCGTCACCACCCTCCTCCTCCCCCTGTCTTCAGCACTTTAAACACCCCAGCACCCCCTTACTATCCCCCTGCCGCACTGAATGGCAACCGCACTCCCTCACGCACCTCAGTGTCCAGCAGTGGCTACAGACTCAACGACTATGTCTGAGGGATGGAGTACACACTCAATTATTGCTTCTTAGTGTGGAAGTGGACACACTTAATTATTATGTTTGAATGTGGAATATAATACAGACTGATTGACTACGTCTAAGGGAGGTTCACACTTAATGACTTTCCAGACAACCTCCAGAGAGTGACTGAGGATGAGTGTGTTTTACAGTGTTGATGTTGTTCAGGTTGTGTCCTTCTTCTCTGAGGTAAAGTCCACAAGGTAATCCTGTCCTCTTTATCCTGTTGACTTTGTATGTTTACTATAAGAATCCAGAAACACACTTTTGAACATCAACAGCCTTATTCCCTAATACAAAAGGAGCTTCCTTCGAAAAGGCCTTTAAGACAAAGACAGTATATACCATAATGAGGACAATGACAGCATATACCATAATGAGGACAAAGACAGCATATACCATAACGAGGACAACGACAGCATATACCATAATGAGGACAAAGACAGCATATACCATAATGAGGACAACGACAGCATGCACCATAACGAGGACAACGACAGCGCATACCATAATGAGGACAAAGACAGCATATACCATAATGAGGACAAAGACAGCATACACCATAATGAGGACAAAGACAGCATATACCACAATGAGGACAACGACAGCATATACCATAATGAGGACAAAGACAGCATATACCATAATGAGGACAAAGACAGCATATACCATAATGAGGACAAAGACAGCATATACCATTAATGATAAGCCATATAGGGTTCTTCCATGTGTATTATTTTGTGTTCCAGTTTCATAGCTCATAATTTCATGGCTGTTAGATGAACACAAATAGATTTTTAACTGCTCCAATTGTTGTGAAGCACTTCCTGTCTTCTCTATTATTGAATATATGTAAACTGCTTTATACTTCTCCTGTTATCTTAAAATACAAAGTCACCATGGTGCAACAGACTACAATTGAGCTTGACGGTGGTAGGATAGGTTAATACTAACTACACTGAACAAAAATGTAAATGAAACTATTTAAAAGATTTTACAGTTCATAAGGAAATCAGTCATTTTAAATAAATTCATTAGGCCCTTGAGCTCCCGAGTGACACAGCGGTCTAAGGCACTGCATCTCAGTGCTAGAGGCGTCACTACAGACCCTGGTTCAATTTCAGGCTGTATCACAACCAGCCGTGATTGGGAGTCCCATAGGGGGGCACACAATTGGCCCAGCGTCGTTAGGATTTGGCCGGGGTAGGCTGTCATTGTAAATAAGAATTTGTTCTTAACTGACATGCATAGTTAAATAAAAATTAAAAATCTATGGATTTCACATGACTGGTAATACAGATGTGCATCTGTTGGTCACAGATACCTTTAAAAAAAGTAGGCCCGTAGATCAAAAAACCAGCCAGTATCTGGTGTGACCAACATTTGCCTCATGCAGCGCAACACATCTCCTACACTTAGAGTTGATCAGGCTGTTGATTGTGGCCAGTGGAATGTTGTCCCACTCCTCTTCAATTTCTGTGTGAAGTTGCTGGATATTTGTGGGAATTGGAACACGCTGTCGTACATGTCGATCCAGAACATCAAAAATATGCTCAATGGAAGAACTGGTACATTTTCAGCTTCGATAAAATGCAATTGTTTTCGTTGTCCGTAGCTTATGCCTGCCCATACCATAACCTCATTGCCAAAATGGGGCACTCACATTGTTGACATCAGCAAACCGCTCATCCACACAACGCCATACATGCTGTCTGCCATCTGCCCGGTACAGTTGAAACCGGGATTCATCCATGAAGAGCACACTTCTCCAGCGTGCCAGTAGCCATCGAAGGTGAGCATTTGCCCACCGAAGTCGGTTACGATGCCAAACTGCAGTCAGTCAAGACCCTGGTGAGGACACACTTTGACTTGATGACAGCTTTGCACACTCTTGGCATTCTCTCAACCAGCTTCATCTGGAATGCTTTTCCCGAAGTCTTGAAGGAGTTCCCACATATGCAAGCACTTGTATGGCTGCTTTTCCTTCACTCTGAGGTCTGACTCGTCCCAAACCATCTCAATTTCTTTGAGATTGGGGGATTGTGGAGGCCAGGTCATCTGATGCAGCACTCCATCACTCTCCTTCTTGGTAAAATAGCCCTTACACAGCGTGGAGGTTTGTTGGGTCATTGTCTTGTTGAAAAACAACTGATGGTCCCACTAAGCCCAAACCAGATGGGATGGCATATCGCTGCAGAATGCTGTGGTAGCCATGCTGGAATTCTAAATAAATCACAGAGAGTGTCACCCGCAAAGCCCCCCCACACCATAACACCTCCTCCTCCATGCTTTACGGTGGGAACCACACATGCGGAGATCATCCGTTCACCCACACCGCGTCTCACAAAGACACAGCGGTAGGAACCAAAAACCTCCAATTTGGACTCCAGACCAAATGACACATTTCCACCGGCCCATTGCTCGTGTTTCTTGGCCCAAGCAAGTCTCTTCTTCTTATTGGTGTCCTTTAGTTGTGGTTTCTTTGCAGCAATTTGACCATGAAGGCCTGATTCACACAGTCTCCTCTGAACAGCTGATGTTGAGATGTGTCTGTTACTTGAGCTCTGTGAAGCATTTATTTGGGGTACAATTTCTGAGGCTGGTAACTCTAATGAACTTATCCTCTGCAGCAGAGGTAACTCCGGGTCTTCTATTCCTATAGTGGTCCTCATGAGAGACAGTTTCATCAAAGCACTTGATGTTTTTTGCGACGGCACTTGAAGAAACTTTCAAAGTTCTTGAAATGTTCCGTATTGACTGACCTTAATGTCTTAATAATGATGGACTGTCAGTTCGCTTTGCTTATTTGAGCTGTTCTTGCCATAATATGGACTTGGTCTTTTGCCAAATAGGGCTATTTTCTAACCGGTCACAACACAACTGATTGGCTCAAATGCATTAAGAAGGAAATCAATTCCACAAATGAACTTTTAACAAGGCACACCTGTTAATTGAACTGCATTCCAGGTGACTACCTCATGAAGCTGGTTGAGAGAATGCCAAGAGTGTGCCAAGCTGTCATCAAGGCAAAGGGTGGCTATTTGAAGAATCTCACATATTTAAATATATTTTGATGTAACAATTTTTGGTTACCACATGATTCCATATGTGTTATTTCATAGTTTCGATGTCTTCGCTAGTAAAGAAAAACCCTTGAATGAATAGGTGTTGTTCTAAAACTTTTGACCGGTAGTGTACAGTAGCCTACTGGGCCAAAGCACAAAAACGTATCGGAAATGTGATCTGTGCAAGGAATATGATGACCACATGGTGGCGCCAGCAGCCTATCTAGAAAGTGAGTGGCGTTGACTGCTCAAGAAAGAAAGACTTCGGCTTCTCATTGTCTGGCTCATACCAAACTTGTGCTGAATGAAACAGACAAATAGTCAAAGCTGTGAGCTTAGAAAGTAGTTTTATTTACACATTGACTAAATGAAAAGGTTCCTAGAATTTCCAACAAGTGTGTCCAATCCCGATCTCAATAAGTCCAAGTCAAAGTCCCTTTAAATTGAAGTTTTTTTAAATTTGACTCTGGTTTTCAGTAAAGGCTGGCTTTTATAATGTTCACACTGCGTTTCGTTCTATCATTGTGATTTATTCTACCTGCGCTAGTAGCCGCGCCAGGCGCGTGGACATGTTTATGAGTTGTTAATGTATTCTGAAGCTATGGTTTCTCACTCTAGCAGTCTGTCAACATAAAGCACGGCCAATGAGTCGAAGCTATCGGCAAAACAGAGAAGTCAGCTAGCCTATTTATTAAATTGGTCAACATGTTCAGTCTTAATATAGAAATGAAAATACCTTTCCAATCATCGATGCTCTTTGAAATTAGACAATGCCTTTATGAAATGTGGACTTTAATAGTATTATTGTACTTGCATTAAGTAAGTTGCTTGAACAGACAGAAAACTGATAGATTGGATGGAAACGCCCTCAAACGCCCGCGCCTGTTTCCAAATTCCAGCACCATGGATAGCAACAGCAATCGCGACATTCTCCTCCAAATCCTTTACTGAGGAATGGCTAGCTGCCTATCCCGTATACTCACTGTAGCAATAACGAACCGCACACAGAGCTACTCACTGCACACGAAATTAGCCCAATGTTGGTGTAGGTGTATTTCCTAATTTATGCATTTTTAACATGTTACAATCTGACTGATTATCGTTCCCGTTGAGCCCATGGCTATAATGTCAGACGTTATCCTGCATAGGATGGCCCATGTTTCACCAGATAAATAAATAATATAATTGTTATACGCCAACACTGGATGTAGCAAGACAGAGGCCGTCTATCGGACATTCTAACCGCCCACTGTCTCAATATTCTCACGCGTAAAAAGTATAGTGCTTCCATTTCGCCTCGATTGGCACCTGTGTGAACGTCAATCAGCGCTAAATGAAACCTGGTGAGTTAACTGGGCCCATTCCAACCGGGTGTTTTATAAGACATCTTTCCCCTGGGTGTGCGTCATGCCATTCCCAATTATATGCTATTTCTGTCCTTTCCTGAGAGACCTTCACTGGCTGCCTATCCTCGTCTACACACCCTGTCAACCTTATTGATAAACAACCCCCCACCCCCTTTCCCTTTCAAGTCTTTCACAAACTCGGACCCCCCCACCCCCACCCCTCTTTCTCTCAGCCCCCAAACTGTGTATAAACCACACCGGGGAATTACGCACGGGTGGCGTGGATTACGTTGAGTTGTAACATTTTCCTTCTCTAGAAAGCCAGTTGGATGCGCTTTTAGAACCACCGGCCGACGTACATTGACGAGACATCTCTAAAGGTAGGAGAAAACCCCTCTGTGCCCTGGATGGGGCACTACCTCGTTCTCCAAACAGTTGTCTTTACATGCATTTTGTTTCAGATGGTTTGTTAATTAACTGTAGCCAAACTATGTCGACTCAGATTTCATTAAGTTACAGTAGAATAGCCATGAGCTGAAGTGCAGGTGTATGTGAAAGAGTGGCGGATCTTTGAAAGGAAGTCGATGTTACTGCTTTAGCAGCTCCCGAAAACCCTGCCTTCAGCAGGAATTATACCTGAAAGTGCTTATTTGATTTTGTTGATGTGACAGAGAGAGACCCATCCGTTAGAATGTCTGGGATCTCTGCACTATATTATTCTGTCTGGGCGCGCGCTCCGGGATGCGTTATCCGTATTTTACGCACATATCAAACCTTATTGTTTAACCCATAATCATTATTGGGTGTATTATGTACATGGTCAACTTGTTGTAAATCAAACAGTTCACAAAATCTTCAACAAGGGAGTATAAAAAGAGAGAGAGCCCACATGTCAAATATTATTGGAAGCCTATACAATTTTAAATGATTATTAATCAGCCAATGAAGCAATAACACATTTAAAGCTGTTTGTTTTAAGAAGATACACGATTGATTGTGGGTCTGATGACTAGGGTTCTTCACAGGGAGTGGCTAGGTGGCTTCTGTTCTTCTCCTCTCCATCCTTGGCACAGGTCTCAATGAAAAGCCGTTACTCGCACAGAGACTAATCACGGCAGTGGAAGAGGATGGCCGTCCACGCCGAGGGGATCGTGGCTATAGTGATCTTCTACTTGCTGATTCTGGGCGTGGGGATATGGGCCGCGTGGAAGAACAAGAACTCAGGGGTGTCGGAGGGCCAGGACCGCAGTGAAACCATCATGGTGGGCGGGAGGGACATTGGGTTGTTTGTCGGTGGATTCACTATGACCGGTGAGTTGTGACCTGGTTCAACTGCCTGGAGAGGCTGGGTTGAGGCATTGGGCTAATTCAGTTTTGAATTGAAAATATCCCATTGTTGTCTATAAGGTTGTTTTGAAATCATGTATAAAATACTCTTCTTGCTAAATTGACTGAAATAAAAACTGAATTTACCCCAGCCCTGTTGTTGGAGAGGCATATAGTACCTTGTTTGCTCAAATATTTCCGCTCTCAACTTTAGATGGGGGGGATTTAAATCAGTCATGTTCCTCACATGACGGAATGACAACTGACGTGTAAAGACAGATGCCGCTGACTATTTTTCCAGGGCTCAGTCAGATCAGCACCGGACTGGTTTTACCCACGCTCCCACCAATTGTTACAATAGGCACTGGCAAAAATCAAATACCTACATGTCAACGACTGCAGCTGTTTCTATCGAATTGGAGAACACAATATATTGACAGGCTATTTTAAATCCCCCTAGCATCATTGGCAGAATTAAAGCCCTGTTTTTGATGAGAGCAACATTAATTGACGGAAGAGTTCATTAAAGACCCAGAGCGTTTTCTAATGTCTTTGATGCTATTTTAATAACAGACCCTGGAGTTACGGGCTTTTTTAGGAGCGAAAAGTAATCAATTATTTATTTTCCGCGAGTTTGAGAAATGCTCATGAAAATAATTGTAATTGATCTACGTGAACTTTTTTATATTAACTCAGCATTTTATATGAATTCGATTTATTATCAAGGCATAACATCTAGATTATTATCGCTCTGTGATGTATTGACTAAATATAAAACGTTACCAATATACCAAATGTTATCAATATATTTGATTGTAAGACATTGATTGTACAATTTATTCGTACGTCGTGGCTCTAAAATGATGTCTATGGAAAACATAACATTATAAAGACAATTCAACCATTTCATATGTTTAGTTTGTGTGTGCAAGGCTAAATAATGTGTGTTACATATTTGTATCTTGAACTGTGATGAACCTCTCCTTCAGCTACATGGGTGGGCGGCGGCTACATCAACGGGACCGCGGAGTATGTCTACCTGCCTGACTTCGGCCTGGCCTGGGCACAGGCTCCCTTCGGATACGCCCTCAGTCTGGTAGTAGGTAAGAACATGATAAATTCATGTTCAACACTTTTTGTCTTCTACTTTAGTGACCGAAGTTCCTTAATGATGTGTCTCTCTCGTGCTCCAGGTGGCCTGTTCTTCGCCAAGCCCATGCGCTCCCGGGGATACGTCACCATGCTGGACCCGTTCCAGCAGATATACGGGAAGCGTATGGGGGGGCTGCTCTTCATTCCGGCGCTTATGGGGGAGATTTTCTGGTCCGCTGCCATCTTGTCAGCGCTGGGTAGGCCACAGTCTGAGAGTCAGGGTTGTGCACAATTCAATTTCAACATCATCAATTAAAATGAAAAATCTTCATGGAAAATGGCAGCTGACTGTGTATGTGTGTATGTCCATGTGTTTTGTCTAGGGGCTACTCTGAGTGTGATCGTGGACATTGACATCAACATGTCAGTGGTGATCTCAGCCCTAATAGCTATCTTCTACACCCTGGTGGGAGGGCTGTATTCTGTAGCCTACACTGACGTGGTCCAACTCTTCTGTATCTTCCTGGGACTGGTGAGTCCAACAGCACTGGAATTTGCCTGGAAAAATGTACCTGATTTGCCAAACTCCACAAACCGGAAGAAAGGCAATTCACTTTTATTTCATCTGTCTTTCTCTTGCTGTCTGTCTCTCTCTCTCAGTGGGTCAGTGTGCCATTTGCTCTGTCCAACCCAGCCGTGTCAAGCATCAGTGTGACAGCTAAAGAGGCTGTGTACCAGACACCCTGGCTGGGTAAGATAGACTCAGCAGACACCTGGATGTGGATCGACAACTTCTGTCTTCTGGTATGTCATCAGTCATTATAATTATCAGCAAATTGTATTGACTATAATGTAATTATGGTTAGGTTTGGAGTATGTATTCACTATAAAGCTGTGTGTTGGTTTGTTTTGTATTGTGTGTATTGACTGTGGTGTTTCTGTCCCTAGATGTTGGGGGGGATTCCGTGGCAGGTTTATTTTCAACGGGTTCTCTCTGCTTCTTCAGCTACCTACGCCCAGGTACTGTCCTTTATCGCTGCCGCAGGCTGCCTGGTCATGGCTGTCCCCTCCGTTCTCATAGGAGCTATAGGAGCCTCCACAGGTACACACACACACAGTCACACACACACACACACACACACACACACACACACACACACACACACACACACACACACACACACACACACACACACACACACACAGTCATGCACACACAAACACACACAAAAAACTTCCTCATTGAGTTAATGAATGCACACATTATTTACGAAAGGAAAGTATGATATAATACAAAAACACATCATTCTCTATTAGTTTGTACCCACAATGTAACTCAGCTCAGATGTATAAACCAACAGGCAGGATACAGTGGGATATAAACAACACCAGACTGCTCCTGTCATACAGCACGGAGAAGAATTCATTAGGAGATGTGACTTCTGTGAATATTACATCAGAAGGAAGACAAATTAATTAGGTTGATCTGAAGATTCTTCATCAAAGTCATCATTAATCGACAGCTGTTTGTTGAGGTCCAGAGGAGAGAGGGAAAGGGGGAGGGGGAGAGAGTGAGAGAGAGAAAGAGAGAGCGCGAAAGAGATAGAGAGCGAGTGAGAGGCGGACTGAGGGTATGACTGAGAGTAGGTGTCACGGACGAGTGAGGAGACGGGGAAGGGGAGAGTGGAAGAATGGAGGGGGAGATAAGGTACTCAGTTATGTTCTGATGGACTGATGATTTATTTCTCTGTGGAGAGACACAGTCCCTGTCATCGCTGATTAAATGTTTACAATAGTGTCTTAATATGGCTTCTAAACTAGAGATATTACCTAACAGCCAGATTCAAACACATGCTGTACGGATTTGAGTACCCCTGGACCTTTTAGAAAGCCTGCCCATATACATTTTGGTCTAAAAGTATGTAAACTACTAGCTGTGACTGTTGTCTTCCCTAGACTGGAACCAGACTACATATGGGGCAATTCCTCCCAAGGAGAAAGACCAATCAGATATGATCCTGCCCATCGTGCTGCAGCACTTGTGCCCACCCTGGATCTCCTTCTTTGGTCTGGGAGCGGTGTCTGCCGCAGTGATGTCATCAGCTGACTCCTCCATTCTATCGGCCAGTTCCATGTTCGCTAGAAACATCTACCAGCTGGCCTTCAGACAGTCTGTGAGTTCACACACCACACACAGATGCAAAAAATCAACACTAAAGTGCTGTTTCTGTTTCTGAAAAAAATGCTTTTTCAGTAAATAATTCAGTCATAAAGATTCCAGGAAGTTTTTGTCCAGTGCTGGGGCCTTCTGTGAATAAGTCACAGCCAGATATTCAAACCTAATTATTCAATATGCAGGTTTGTGTCACAAACTAATATCTAACAGAAATTACACTGTTTTATGAAAAATGTTCATGTAGGATATTTGTACATTAAACAGAAGAGGGATTAACGAAAATAGAAATGTTCATAAAATAGAAAAACTGAAACAGGCTTTTCCCTCCTTCTCCTCTCCTTCTCCTTCCTCCCCAATAGGCGACAGACCGTGAGATTGTGTGGGTGATGCGTATCACCATCTTTGTGTTCGGCGCTCTTGCCACCGCCATGGCGTTGCTAACGGGGACCGTGTATGGCCTGTGGTACCTGAGCTCCGACCTGGTGTATGTTATCATCTTCCCCCAGCTGCTCAGCGTGCTCTTCATCAAGGGAACCAACACTTACGGCTCGGTGGCCGGCTATGTCTTCGGTCTGCTGCTGCGTATCGGGGGAGGGGAACCCTACCTCAAACTACCCCCCTTTATTTACTACCCCGGCTGGGTGCAACAGGAGAAGATCCACCACCTGACTGGAGACGTGGAGTACTTCATCCAGCAGCGCTTCCCCTTTAAAACGGTCTCCATGCTGGCCTCCTTCCTGGGTAACGTGGCCATCTCCTACCTGCTCAAGTACCTGTTTGAGTCTGGGACTCTGTCTCATAAGTATGACTTCATGGATGCTGTGGTGTCCAAACACAGTAAGGAGATCATGGACAAGACCACGCTGGTTAGTAGTGACAACATCATCCTGTCGGAGATGGCGCCGGTCAAAACGCACCTCAGCAACTCACTGGCGGGGACATTTACGAACACAGAGGCTCTCAGTGACGATGACGAGTCCAGCCCTGAGTCCTTAAACAACCACCATGAGTAGAGACCAGGAAGTAGAGACCAGGACCAGGAACAAGACCCAGAGCCAGACCTGGACCCAGAACCAAGTAGAGCCAAGGTCAGGGGTGGCCAGCCCTCCTGGAGAGATACCATCCTGCAGATCTTTGCTCCTGCTCTAACATACCTGATGCTATTAATCAGCTACTCAACAAGATCTTGAACAGCTTAACCAGGTGTGCTATAGTAGGGCTGGAGAAAAAGCCTGCATACCCAATAGCTCTCCAACAGAAGGGTTAGCCAGCCCTGATATGGAGCCTTTAACTGAGACCCAGAGAAGGTCTGTCTAGCATCCAACCCCCTTGTGTTCTCATCATATCAACCACTGACTGACTCTCTAAATCAAACACCACCGCCATTTTAGTTTTCTGTTTTCAGTGCCTGGTCATGGCTGTCCCCTCCGTCCTCATAGGAGCTATAGGAGCCTCCACAGGTACACACACATGAACACGCAGGCACACACACACACACACACACACAAACACACACACACACACACACACACACACACACACACACACACACACACACACACACACACACACACACACACACACACACACACACACACTTCCTCATTGAGTTAATTAAACATTACAAGACGTTTTGTTCAAATATCCATGAATGCAAACATTATTTACTAAAGGAAAGTATGATAAAAAAAACACATCGTTCTCTATTAGTTTGTTCCCACAACGTAACTCAGCTCAGATGTATAAACCAAAAGACAGGATACAGTGGGATATAAACAACACCAGACTGCTCCTGTCATACAGCACGGAGAAGAATTCATTAGGAGATGTGACTTCTGTGAATATTACATCAGAAGGAAGACTAATTAATTAGGTTGATCTGAAGATTCTTCATCAAAGTCATCATTAATCGACAGCTGTTTGTTGAGGTCCAGAGGAGAGAGGGAAAGGGTCTATCTAGCCATCCAACCCTCTCGTGTTTGCATCATATCAACCACTGTCTGACTCTCTGTAAAGCGAACACCACCGCCATTTTACTTTTCTGTTTTCAGTGCTGCTACAGTAAATTGAGTTAATGTAAAGGTAAGGTAAGTATAACTGATCTTAGTTAACCCAGAATTGAAATCTTACGTAATTTCAGCTGCGTGGTTAAGATCTGGGTCTATATGTGTTAGAAATGGAAAGTTTTCGGTTTGCAAAGCCAAAGCACACATGCGAAGCAGTAGAAGCGAAGCAGTTTAAGCACCGCCTTTTCCCAATCCTGATACATTCAAATAACCAGTGACGAAAACCCAAACACTGGAACTACTGCTCCTTGTTGTCCAATGCATCCAATCCCTTCACAAAAGATGATATGGTTTACGAGCAGATATCTGTCCACAAGAGTTTACAGATAACTGTCTGTCTGTCTGTCTCACTAGGGAGGTCTGAGAGGGACGCCAGCCCAGAGGGTGATGAGAATAGTGCAATATTTAAGTGTGTGTGTGTGTTTGTGCGTTTGTGTGTTCGTAAAAATGTACTTATAATTAATTTACTAATAGAGCAATAATGATTTTCCATGCTGTACATAGATCTAGATATCAATATCAGTCATTCAAAACCGTTGATTGTTTTTTAATTATTGAGAACAAATAGATTTCAAGCTCTTTTTAAATTGTGCGCTCTTAATCCAATTTACACACAATCACCAGGTACAGGTTAAAATATTCAGTACTAACATTATTTTCATAGTAACTGGCTTTGAACAGGGTTGAAAAGCCAAACCCAAATTCTGTTCCATGTTGTGCATGTGCCAAAATCCTCCTCTCTGCAGGTGTAGAAGTGCAATACTGTGCTGTTGTGTTGGAGGGGAACGCTTGCTTTATTTCACAGTCCTATATCAGATTTTAAGGGCCAGGTTTTACTCAGTATGTGTTAGTAATATAGGTGAACAAGCCTTTAATGCTTTATTAATGGGTGTACTTGTTGAAATTGGACCTAGCTGTGGCTTTAGGTAGTCCATCTGCTTCCCAAAATTACACCCTATTACCTATGTTGTGCACTACTTTTGGCCAGAGCCACATAAGGTTGGGTAGTGTAGTGTGTGTATATAGGGAATAAGGTGCCATTTGAGAGTGGCCCCATGATGGTTTGTTCCCCTCTAAACTGTCATTGACTGCAGAGCGGCAGGGGGTCTTGAGGAGGCTGAGTTGTGATTTCCCCTCCAGGGACCGTATCAATAACCCGTTGGCACGATCAATTAAATTCTGCTCTGTCCACTCTGTCCATCTGCCCTGAGGACATTTGATTAGTGTTTTTTAGCTGGTTATGAGCTGAGACAGGAAAATAACAGCATGGGTTGTTTTGGCGTCAGTGGTTGTAGTGATTGGAAGCAGAGCTGGTCCTATGCTGAGTGAATTAGCTACCTATCTGTTATCACAGTTATTACAGTTTGATGGGTGAACACTGAGGAAGGTCTGTTGACCAAAACATTGGTCAGAGAAAACAGATTTGAGATTGTGATAGAAATTGCAGTTGTTATTTGATGTTGTTGGGTATTTCTGTTCTCTGGTTGACTCCTCCTACTGTATTTGCTGGTAAGGTCTGCTGGTGTTTACAGTCTTAAGTTATAGTTTGAATCTGTTTGAATCTGTTGAATTATGCCCTTACTATGGGTAGTATTGGGAGTATTGGGAGCTGTCCTGATGCTGGTCTGATGCTATATTCTAAGTGTCAGAGTGGAATTGTGTGTCCAGGCAATCTGTACAAAATGTGAATGTAAAGTCTCCTCTCCTTCACCAAGGAGACGGACTCTGTGCTGTTTTATCTTCTATCACTGGAAAATATATCATTGTTTAAACTAAAGAATAAGAAACATAATCATGTCAGTTGGTCGGCTGGCTATACTAAATGTGCTTCTATGTTGTAAATGGAAATGTATATTTTTGTGTGATACATGTATATACCAACAAAGTCAGCATATGAACAAATGGAATATACTTTTTAATGCAACGTTAGAAATGAATTATCCTTTTGGTGAGGAGAAATAAAAGCTAAGAACTACTTATGCAGTGTCCATAAACATTATGGTGATGAATATGTGAGGTAAATAAATTATATTATTTAGCATATTGATAATTTGTCTTTCATTCGTGTTATATATTACATACAGTGCATTTGGAAAGTATTCAGACCCCTTGTTTTTTTCCACATTTTGTTACATTACAGCGTTATTCTAAAATGGATTAAATATTTTTTTTCAATCTACACATAATACCCTATAATGACAAAGCAAAAACAAAAATGTAAATATTACATTTACATAAGTATTCAGACCCTTTACTCGGTACTTTGTTGATGCACCGTTGGCAGTGATTACAGCCTTGAGTCTTTTTGGGAATGGCGCTACAAGTTTGGCACACCTGTATTTGGGGAGTTTCTCCCATTCTTCTCTGCTGATCCTCTCAAGCTCTGTCAAGTTGGATGGGGAGCGTCGCTGAATAGCTATTTTCAGGTCTCTCCAGAGATGTTCGATCGGGTTCAAGTCCAGGCTTTGGCTGGGCCACTCGGGGGCATTCAGAGACTTGTCCCAAAGCCACTCCTGCGTTATCTTGGCTGTTGTTAGGGTGTTGTCCTGTTGGAAGGTGAACCTTCGCCCCAGTCTGAGGTCCTGAGCGCTCTGGAGCAGGTTTTCATCAAGGATCTCTCTGTAATTTTCTCCGTTTATCTTTTCCTCGATCCTGACAAGTCTCTCAGTCCCTGTCGCTGAAAAACACCTCTTGGCATTCAGGCCAAAGAGTTTAATCTTGGTTTCATCAGACCAGAGAATCTTGTTTCTCATGGTCAGAAAGTCCTTTACTTGCCTTTTGTCAAACTCCAAGAGGGCTGTCATGTGCCTCTTACTGAGGAGTGGCTTCCGTCTGGCCACTCTACCATGAAGGTCTGATTGGTGGAGTGCTCCAGAGATGGTTGTCCTTCTGGAATGTTCTCCCATCTCCACAGAGGAACTCTGGACCTCAGTCAGAGTGACCATTTGGGTTCTTGGTCACCTCCCTGACCAATTTTATTTTATTTTTATTTTACCTTTATTTTACTAGGCAAGTCAGTTAAGAACAAATTCTTATTTTCAATGACGGCCTAGGAACAGTGGGTTAACTGCCTGTTCAGGGGCAGAACGACAGATTTGTACCTTGTCAGCTAGGGGATTTGAACTTGCAACCTTTCGGTTACTAGTCCAACGCTCTAACCACTAGGCTACCCTGCCGCCAAGGCCCTTCTCCCCCGATTGCTCAGTTTGGCAGGGTGGCCAGCTCTAGGAAGAGTCTTGGGGGATGCAAACTTCTTCCATTTAAGAATGATGTAGGCCACTGTGTTCTTGGGGACCTTCAATGCTGCAGAATTCTTTGGTACCGTTCCCCAAATCTGTGCCTCGACACAATCCTGTCTCTGAGCTCTACAGATAATTCCTTCGACCTCATGGCTTGGTTTTTGCTCTGACAACTGTGGGACCTTATATAGACAGGTGTGTGCTTTTCCAAATCATGTCCAATCGATTGAATTTACCATAGGTAGACTCCAATCAAGTTGTAGAGATGTCTCAAGGATGATCAATGGAAACAGGATGCACCTGAGCTCAATTTCGAGTCTCATAGCAAAGGGTCTGAATACTTATGTAAATAAGGTTTTCTAAAAGCCTGTTTTCGCTTTGTCATTATGGGGTATTGTGTGTAGATTGTTGAGGAACATTTTTACTTAATCAATTTTAGAATAAGGATATAACATAACAAAATGTGGAAAAATCTCAATGGGTCTGAATACTTTCCGAATGCACTATATAATCAGTGTCGTGAGAGCTTTATCTGTACACAGCTAGTATAAAGAGTACTGACTGGCTGTTTCATTAGCTCTGGGTAGAGCAACGGGGTAAGCGAGACTGACTAACAATTTGATGCCCCATGGTCTTCCCTTTTCTCTCTAAACTATCTATTCAGCTCCAGTATTTTTATTTATAAGTTCCCTACCTCGGTGATCTCCGTTCAGGGCATCAACCCCACCCTTTTAGTGAACAGTGAAAAGACAGACATACCTCAATCTGATTTCTCTGCTGATATGCCAATATACTGAGTGTGTGTGTGTGTGTGTTGGCAGGTTTGACAGCAGTGATGGTTATTGATTGATGCCTCTCTCCAGATCCCCAGATTAAACACTCTCCTGGTCAATCACACACACATCTGACAGCCTGCCAAACACACACACGCACACACGCACACACTCACACACAAACACACTCGACAGCCTACTGTGATGCCAAACCAGACCATAAAGTACACTGACACACCTGACCTGGTCTGAATACAAGACCTCCTCCCATGCCCTGACCCTGTCTGACTCCTGATCCAGTTGGCTCATTCATTTCATGAACCTTAGTTGGAGTGTGAAATAGAGACAGACTGTGTGTTTGTTCTCCACCCCTGGATCATGAAGTCATCACAGAGGACTGGGAAACCCAAGGTCGCTCCTTTCCGTCAGGACAATTAAACACAGAGATGGTGGGTGGTGAGTGTGTCTGATGGTGTGTGCATGTGTTGGTCTCAATGTAATGCTGGTGTTTGGGAAATACTGATAAACATTGGACTCCACTGCTCTTTACATACCCTTCAGGCTAACATCACAGTGGTATCACTCACGCCTATGCATGCACCTAATGGACTAACACAATGGAATGACATTGGATATACATGCCATTATTCATTATAAATAATGTCATTATGTCATTATCATCAACATGAGTGTTAGTGTAAGTGTCGGAACAAGCTCTTTTGAGAAATATGATCTGTCTCCAGGTGACGAGCCTGAGATGGTTGTGATGTCATGTCACCTCATGATGTCACATCCCTTTACCACATGAGCCTGTATCATTATCTCAATAATGCTTGGGGCTAATCTGAAGTTGCACCCTATTCGGTTTAGTACTGCATTAAAGACAAAGTCCTTCATGTTTCTTTCATGTCCTGTATACACTATCTGGTCCTCTGGATTAGTGACTCCCAACATGACTAATATGTTTGTTGTCACAATCCTCAGATTGAACTCCCAGACAGGAGACAGTGGCATGTGAGATTTCTCCTTCTTCTCTATCTCTCTCTCTCTCTCTCTCTCTCCCTCTCCAGCTCTCTCTTTACATCGTGGAGAAGACTAGAGGCTGAGCCCCAGGCCTTGAGGTTCTCAATTTGTTCTCACTGAAGTTTCCTCCCTGTTTGAAGTAACAGAATTCCCTTTGAGTTGTCGCACACAATGTACCTCTCTCTCACAGACATTTACACACTTTATCTCTCTCTCTCGCTCTCTCTCACACGCACACACACACACATGCACACACACACACACACACAGCCCTGTAGCACAGCTCATGACTTATTCTGTCTAATGGAGGAACTGTTTGTAAAGATGTGGTGGAAGCTCTGGTGTAAAAAACTTCCAATCACACACACACACACAAGCACACAAACACACGCTTGATACACTCTTGGATACGACTCAAACCTATCTATTCCTCTTCTGGAATCATATAAATCTAATCAAATCATCATGTCTAGGGCTCATTAGGAAGACCTGGTGACAAGCCAATGAGAGGAGTAGAGACAAGTTCAAAAGCATTTTACATCAAGCTCTTTGGCTGCTGCCATTAATTGTATGACTTACAGGCTGACTACACCGCTCACGCA
Organism: Oncorhynchus kisutch; assembly: GCF_002021735.2. Taxonomy (NCBI): domain Eukaryota; kingdom Metazoa; phylum Chordata; class Actinopteri; order Salmoniformes; family Salmonidae; genus Oncorhynchus; species Oncorhynchus kisutch. The sequence continues at coordinate 58,145,757 of NC_034175.2, read as the reverse complement.
AGCGTTGCAAAATAAATATAGAAATCTATATTATCAATTATTTCACCCACACTGCTCGCGCGCGCCAACGAGCATCTGCGTTGCCAAGGGCTAAAATAGAAGTCAGTTCTATTTCTGATGCAGATCTCACTGCAAGTCCTGCCTCTCCTATCTCCTCATTGGTTTATAGAAGCAGGTACCCAAAGACAAAATAGGTGACTGAAAGACAATTGCAATATAAAGTCAAGAGAAGAAAAGGACTGGAAGGAGGAGAGATGACTATAAATGATTCGGTTGACCAGTTTCTGTGTGGATTAACTGGTGGACATTGTGCATTTCAGGTAAAATAATAACTATATTCCAGGACAAACTAGCTAGCAACAGCAAGCTAGATAAATAGGACAAATTAGCTAGCAAGTGCAAGCTAGCTAGCTAAATTGCCATAAATGTTTGTTTTTCGACCTGTCCCCAAATTAATATAATTGGTTCAGAGTTTGTTTTGATATTTTAACCTGCGTGTCGTGATCGAGTTTGGTGTGGGGGGACAAAATACCTTTATGTACGATGGCGCACGATGGCGAACTCACACAGCCGGTTTGGGTTCAGTGTTACTGCCACTGAATTTATTGGCTTTTACCAACCAGCTTTAGGAAGGAAGGAGGGTCCATTGTATCTCTGTTTCCATTTCAATCCCTATTTACCCTTCTAGGGCCTTAACAAATGCTTGTTTAAGTAATGCTCCTTAGAGAGTCTGACACAGTGCAGAGTGGGAGATCTCCTGAGCACAGTGCATTCTGGTCCAGCAGACAGAAGACTCTCAGAGGAGCTCTAAGGAGCAACAGGCCTCACATCCACATCTGGCCCTACAGAACTATAGAGAGAGAGGGAGAGGGAGAGGGAGAAAGAGAGAAATAATGATGTAATTGCAGCTACAGCATGTTGATACAGTGCTTTTCCAATTAGAGCAGTAAGAGTAGGGAGGTCTAGAAATAGCCAGTGATATTTACATTACTCTAAGTGCTGCATACAGTTTGACTCAACCGGTGTGCACGTTACAGAGAGAGTACACACTCACACTCACACACTCCAGAACCTGCCTGCGTCCATCAGGCGCAGACACAGTTTATTATCGCCAGTGGTCGCAGACAGGAACATTCATTACTGGCACAGTTATTACAGCAAAGCTGTAGTAGTAGTAGTAGTAATAGTAATAGTAATAGTAATAGTAATAGTAATAGTAATAGTAGTACTAGTTGTAATAGTAGTAGTAGTAGTAGTAGTAGAAGTAGTAGTAATAGTAGTCGTAATAGTAATAGTAGTAGTAGTGGTTCTAGTTGTAGTAGTAATAGTGGTAATAGTAATAGTAGTAGTAGTAGTATTAGTAGTAATAGTAGTAGTAGTCGTAATAGTAGTAGTAGTATTAGTAGTAGTAATAGTAGTCTTAATAGTAATAATAGTAGTAGTACTAGTTGTAGTGGTAATAGTAGTAGTAGTTGTAGAAGTAGTAGTAATAGTAGTAGTAGTAGTAGTAAGAGTATAAGTAGTAGTCGTAATAGTAATAGTAGTAGTAGTCGTAATAGTAGTAGTAGTAGTAGTAATAGTAGTAGTAACAGTAGTAGTAGTAATAGTAGTAGTAGTAGCAGTAGTAATGGTAGTATTTGTAGTAGTAGGTTTAATTGGTTTCTCGCAGTCATTGAATTGACACCAATTTACAGTCATAGACAATTATCAAATAGTAAAATCCTAAACTAGCACAACACTTTTAATATAATGAAATGCTAAAATCTGCAATATATACAAATCAACAATACTACAACGTCAAGGTTTGGGGTGACAGCTTTCTTAGGCCACTGGGCTATATGATGTGTGCATTGATCAGTTTAGTGGAGTATGAATGGGAGAGTTCTGATAGCGGCCTGTGCGTGTCATAGGAGTGGTCTGTTTGTGGCTGTTGCGGGTAGCCCATCCAGAAACCTGTTGTCTAGTTGGGGGGGAGCCAGTCCGCAGACTGGGATTTAGCAAATGTCAAGCAGATCTGTTCCCGTCTATTCTCCAGGGACATGATTCCCAGAGTTTCAATGGCTTCCGGGTGTAAGGGATAGTGCACCCAGATTACAAAATTACATATTTCCTTACCCTGTAAGCAGTCTAGGGACAAGGTATGACAGCAATCCATGCTTTGGTTTAGTTTCTCTGGCACTGTTTCCAAATGCAAATGTATTAGCATTTGTGACACATCCAATTCAAGTCACGGGACCGATATGAGCAATTATCATGTCCAAATCATCCAAAAGTATCTAAAATGATAGTGAAGTTCACCAAATTCACTTATAGATAATTTAATCATGATGCACGAAAAATGCTAATATTGGTCCCATGACTAGAATAGGATTTGGGCCACAAATGCTAAAACGTTAGCATTTGGAAACAGTGCCAGGAAAACTAAACCAAAGCATGGATTGCTGTCTTACCTTGTAAATAGACTGCTTACATGGTAAGGAAACCAATGTGTAATTTTTCAATTTGAATGAACTATCCCTTTAAGACTGGAAATACACTACACACTTTATACTGGACGGAAATACACTACAATACTGGAAATACACTACACACTTTATACTGGATGGAAATACATCACAGTACTGGAAATACACTACACACTTTATACTGGACGGAAATACACTACAATACTGGAAATACACTACACACTTTATACTGGACGGAAATACACTACAATACTGGAAATACACTACACACTTTATACTGGATGGAAATACATCACAGTACTGGAAATATACTACACACTTTATACTGGATGGAAATACATCACAGTACTGGAAATACACTACACACTTTATACTGGACGGAAATACACTACAGTACTGGAAATATACTACACACTTTATACTGGATGGAAATAGTATTGTTACAGTATATTACATAGAGCAGTTCAAAGAGTAATGTGATCCAAGACAGGTTCGATAATGATGCTGTGCATGCAATATCTCTATCTCTGTCTATAGGCATTGTCCAGAGGATAACCAAGACAGACTATAACACCTCTTGTTAGAATGAGGAGGACCAGACCTCTAGCTCTCATTTGCCCTGCAGAAGGAAGGGCTTGATTAGATTTACAATCCTACCTGGAATGTCAGATCCGCAGTGTCATACTGGTTCCCAGTGTCATACTGGTTCAGCAGTGTCATACTGGTTCTGCAGTGTACTGCCAGGATAGAGCCTGAGGAATATAACCAGTTGTATTAGCCAACCAGCCACTAGAGAGCTGGTGTGTGCGTGCTGTGTGTGACGTATCGGCGGCTGTGTTTGTTTCTCCAGGCTGTCTCAGCTTGACAGCTCTCCTGCTAGACGTCAACCCTAAAGGCTGCCTGTCACAAACATAAACTGCCTATTGTCTCACTACCCATCTGGGGGAAAACTCCATTTGTAAAATCCACTCTACGCTTCTAATTTGAAGGCACCATGTCAACATCGTCCAACGGTTATTGTGACTTTATATTTTTACTGCTACATTACCTGTTCTTACCCAGAACACCCTGTGTTTGTGTATTAGCCTGTTCACTTCCTGTTCGATGCAGTCATGTCATGTGAAAGCTACAAGGCTGCTTGTATTTCCTTCTATGACACATGATTGACAGTTGGCCTCTTGCCCACTCCACTAATATTAATCACTTATTGATTTCCTATCACTGACTCTCACATGCTGTGAGTTCCAGACCTGTAGGAGAAAACAACCAACACACACACTGTGTCAGAGAGCGGTTTGTATGTGTCTGTTTAGCTGAAAACAAATATTTTGACGAAAGCAACATCTTCCTGTTGGCTTGGCTTAATGTTGATGCTAAAACACATACAGACCATGAACCAGTTGAAATGAGGAATGTCTGTGTTCTTCTAAATTACAGTGTCTACCTAATGAGTTCTGTACAGGTGTTTATTACCTTTATATGCATGGATTGTTTTAAGCAGTGGTGGTGTATTGAGCTGCGGTAGAGGAGTAATGAATATGGTGTGTGTCCAGCAGTGGTCCTACCATTGATCTCATCAATACTAAGTGGCCTAGGGCCTATTTAGACCTGATGGGGGGAGGAGAGGAGAGACTTACTGAAGAGATGGTGATTGGGTCTCAATAGGCATTTGGTGATTGGGAGGCTAAATTCATTGTACTTCTCTTTATTCTGCCATTTCCTGAAAGTCAGACTCTTCCCACACGCCATCAGATTTTTCTCAGCTTCAGAAGCATCTGCGTTCACAAGATTTTGTGTGGTTACCCTTAGATATATTATCCAGACTTGTATAGAGAGAAATGTTGTTATATTGTCAGATTTGGATTCTAGATAACATTTTATTTGGAAATATGCAGTGGTGTAAAGTACTTAAGTAAAAAATACTTGAAAGCATCTGTACTTTACTATAAATATTTTTGACTACTTTTACTTTTACTTTGGGCTTCTGAGTGGTGCAGCGGTCTAAGGCACTGCATCTCAGTGCTAGAGGTGTCACTACAGACACCCTGGTTTGAATCGAAGCTGTATCACATTTGGCTGTGATTGGGAGTCCCATAGGGAGCCACACAATTGGCCCAGCGTCGTCCGAGTTTGGTCGGTGTAGGCCGTCATTGTAAATAATAATTTGTTCTTAACGGATTTGCCAAGTTAAAGGGTTAAATATAGCAAATAAATATACTTTACTACATTCCTAAAGAAAATGATGTACTTTCTACTCCATACATTTTCCCTGACACCCAAAAGTACTCTTTACATGTTAAATGCTTAACAGGAAAATGGTCTAATTCACATACTTATCAAGAGAACATTCCTGGTCATCCCTACTGCCTCTGATCTGGCAGACTCAATAAACACATGCTTTGTTTGTAAATTATGTCTGAGTGTTGGAGCATGCCCCTAGCTATCCGTAACATAAAAAAATAAGAAAATTGTGCCGTCTGGTTTGTTTAATATAAGGAATTTGAAATGATTTAAACTTTTACTTTTACTTTTGATACTTAAGTATATTTAAAACCAAATACCTTTACACTTTTATTCAAATAGGATTTTATTGGGTGACTTTCACTTTTACTTGAGTCATTTTCTATTAATATGATACTGTATCTTTACTTTTACTCAAGTATGACAATTGGATACTTTTTCCACCACTGGAAATATGCGCCAAAAATGCAGTTTCCGTACATGTCTTTAGTATTTTACAGATATAAAGATTAAAAAAGTATACTGTATATCCTCAATCTGCTCTATATAAGTCCGATCCTGGAGTGTCCAGAAAAATGGATTTGTGGTATATGCAAATATGCACATATTTAATGAGATAACGCCTCATTTGCATATTGTTATTGTAACGTCTGTCGTTAAATGTAGACCAAGGTGCAGCGTGCTAGGCGTACATTTTCTTTTCATTTGAAATGTTCCACCAAAAACAACTCAACGAACGTAAAGCTAGGAGTGCAAACACATGCAACACACAAAGACAAGATCCCACAACAGAAGGTGGGAAAAAGGGCTGCCTAAGTATGATTCCCAATCAGAGACAAGGATAGATAGCTGCCTCTGATTGGGAACCATACTCGTTAAAAAAATAAATATAAACATAGATTTCCCACCCTAGTCACACCCTGACCTACAAAATAGAGAATTTAAAGGATCTCTAAGGTCAGGGAGGGACAATTATACAATATTTCAAAAAAGTTGTAATACAAAAAAGTATTATATTGCTGTCTGTATTCATCTGGTTCATTGTGTTATGATTAAGGGCAAGAAATTACCCTATTTGGGTGTGGTACCTTGCCTTTCTGGTGACTGTAGATGGTTTGTTAGGGTCTGTTAGGGACTCAAGGTAACGTCCTTTTCAATTAGGTTTTATTTAGCATTGTAAATAGATTGTTTAAACATCCACTGTGTCGAATAATACAATGATACAATGAAAACGGATGCATATAGTGAGCCTCCTCCAACATCATGACATTCCCTTTCAGTAAAATAAACTTAACCATTGAATTTTGAATACACTGAATTGTTAACACTAGTTGAAATAAACATCCCTCCCTATATCATCGGTCTCTGTTTCCATCTCTAACAGGCGCTGACTCGTCACGGCAACAACACTAGCAAGAGTAATGACTTGCCATGGTGCTGAAATCAGCTGACCTTCAATGAACAAATTACATTACGCAGGAGAGAGGAGGGGGCGGCCATCTTGGAAAGTGATTTAGGTAATGCCCAGCAGGCCAACTGGGAGGGGGTTGAGGGGTAGGCCTTGGAGCGATGCCTGAGACATAGTGTTGGGAAGGAGTCTGTAGTAAATCAGATCACTTTCCACCTCACTGGTTCTGATAAAAAATATAGCAGTTCTGGCAGCCAGGGGAATCAAATGTTTCCTAAAGATTGTGTCAATTTCTTCTTGTCTAACTCTACACTATCAAAAATAATAACATCACACAGTTGAGTCTCTCACACCTTTGATACGTCTCATTCATTCTCTCTCTCTCTCTCTCTCCTTCCTATCTCTTTCTTTCTCTCTCCTTCCTCTCGCTCTATTTCTCTCTTCTTCCTCTCTCTCATTCCTCCCTCCCTTTTTCCTCTTTGCTCCTCTATACTCACCCTCTCTTTCTCTTTATAGTTCCAGGAGAGAAGAGAGAACCTGTTGCCAAAGTCGCTGTCTGTGTACTTACCTGCATCTGTAACTGATATTGGCTTCCTAGTCAGTCTGTTCCAGGGGAAACACATTGTGAGAAAGCCTCATCCATCACACTAACAAACCCCTGGCAGCAGCGCAGCTCTCCGCACACTCATAATGCTTTACGACATTGTCATTTAAAGATGACACATGATAGGACAGGATTTAGCAGGATTTAGCCGGACAATACTCGCCTACACACTTACACATGCACACATGCACACACACACTGTTGGTGCTGCTGAGGAGGCAGAGGCAGGCAGAGATGGATGGGCAGCTGCAGTGTGTGTGTGTTTGTGTGTGTTTGTGTGCTTGTGTGTCTGCGTGTGTGTGTGTGCACTGACCATTATAAGCGTGAAAAAGCTCTGTCTATTTCACACTGTGAGCTTTTTTACATAACAACCGGCACTGGTTATTTATTTGATTATTTTTGAAGTTTTTACATTTTCCATGAAGTTCAGAACTTACAGAGAGAGAGAGAGAGGGAGAGAGATAGAGAGAGAGAGAGACGGAAGGAGAGAGATGGAAGTAGAGAGAGAGATACAGAAAGAGACAGAGAGAGAGAGAGAGAGAGAGAAAGAGAGACAGGGACATAGACCGTAGGACTGACCAGAGGTCTATAAGTCTGTGCTACCAGACAGGACATGTTGGCTCTAACTAACAGGACATCTGCTCCTCCACCTCTCATTTACATATCTGACAATAATTCAGCTTCAAGAGACAACAGAGTTAGTGGCTGATGTCAGCTTTGCTCTATAGAGGAGGACTGGACTGTTTTCATTTGTCATTGTGGTGTCAGAGGCAACTAGCTGGATTTATATGAAACAGAAAGTCCCAAGTCAATCTCTGTTTGATGGTTAAGGGCTGTTGTCTACAACTAGATCTCACAGTCTCAGGCAGAATCAGACGTTCATCCATGTTTCTTAAACGTCAAATTTCAAACTTTTGAAGTTCTTCCAAACGTCAAATTCTAAAAGTGTTTTAGGTTAAGTTTATACAATATATCGCTGCATTCGAACATGCAACCTTTGGCACCAGAGGAAGATGCTTAAGTTTAGGCATGACCTCCGAATGGTTATGGTAAGGGTTAAAGTTTTGGATATGCTTAAAACAAAAATCTCGGGGGCCTCTCAAGTGGCGCAGCGGTCTAAGGCACTGCATCGCAGTGCTAGAGGCGTCACTACGATCCCGGGCTGTATCACAACCGGCCTTGATTGGGAGTCCCACAGGGCGGCACACAATTGGCCCAGCGTCGTCCATGTTAGGGGAGGGTTTGGCCGGGGGAGGGGATTACTTGGCTCATCGTGCTCTAGCGACTCCTTGTGGTGGGCCGGGCGCCTGCAGGCTGACCTTGGTCGTCAGGTGAACGGTGTTTCTTCCGACACATTGGTGCGGCTGGCTTCTGGGTTAAGCGTGCGGGTGTTAAGAAGCATGGTTTGGCAGGTCATGTTTTGGAAGACGCATGACTCGACCTTCGCCTCCCGAGCCTGTTGGTAAGTTGCAGCGATGAGACAAGATCGAAATTGGGGAGAAAAAGAGGGTAAAATACAAAAAAATATAAAACCAAAAAAAAAATGAATCTCAAAAACAACTTTCTATCGCTGGATTCAAACACCAGAGGCAGATGCTTACGCCACACTGTTGCCCCTCACTGTTGACATGTCATCTCCTGATGTCCTCCAACTTTGATGGACGTTGAATAGTGACTTGGTTGTCTAAGGTACATTCAGGTGAGCTCTACTAAGTTGTGTGATTTTTGTTTTATTTGCCTTGTGGGTACCATTTCGCCAGTCCCCCTAGGAAAATGAACATGTTACGGGTATTTTAGGGTTGGTGTTAGAATTAGGGTTAGGGTTTAGGGCTAGGTTTAGGTTTAGGTTAAAGGGTTTGGCGTTAAGGTTAGGGTTAGGGTTAAGGGTTAGGGTTAGGGAAAATAGTATATTGAATGTAATCAATTGTTTGGTCTCCACAAGTATAGTAAAACAAACATGTGTGTGTTTGTTTTGGGTGTGGGTGTGGGCGTGTGTGTGTGTATTAGGGGACTCTATGAAGGAAGAATTAATATTTCAGGTCCAGCTGCAGTGAAACATCTGGGCCCCTAGTGCCTCACCCCCTGGCCCCCCTGGCCACCGGTCCCTTAGATGATCTATAATTGATTAGACCATTAATTATGGATTCATTATTGAGAGGAAACGGAGCCCAGGTGCACAACACATTAACACACACTAATTATAAAGCTCAGCTTGAGGGATACACAAGGGAGGTAGCCCAGGGGTTAGAGCGTTGGGCCAGTAACCGAAAGGTCATTGGTTCATATACCGAAGCCGACAAAGGGGACAATTTGTCGATGTGACCTTGAGCAAGGCACTTAACCCTAATTTGCTTGAGGGGGTGTCGTACTACTATGGCTGACCCTGTAAAACAATATATTTTACTGCACCTATCTGGTGTATTTTACAATAAAACACACCCACCTACATATAATAGAAAGATACTGTAAATGTAGCCTCTCTGTATGCCAACTGTATTGCAGCCAATAGGTGGTAGTCCACATATCCCATAATACAGTCTGATACCGTCTTCAAGCATGTTCGTGAAAGCAACATCCTTAACTTCACTATAATAGGGAATAGAGCCATGCTACTGTCTTATATAAGGCTCAGTTAGCTTGTTGGTGCCAGCCTAACCGCCTCCCCTCAGCCTCTTACTCTGACACTGCCAGGGGGACAGTAACAGCTATGCAACTGTCCCTGACTCAAATGACATTCCCCACGTAATGGTCTTCTTTTGAACAGAGCCCATAGCCTTTACAAACATTATCCAGCCCTCTTCATACAGCCTTTACAAACATTATCCAGCCCTCTTCATACAACCTTTACAAACATTATTCAGCCCTGTTCATACAGCCTTTACAAACATTATCCAGCCCTCTTCATACAACCTTTACAAACATTATCCAGCCCTCTTCATACAACCTTTACAAACATTATTCAGCCCTCTTCATACAGCCTTTACAAACATTATTCAGCCCTCTTCATACAGCCTTTACAAACATTATCCAGCCCTCTTCATACAACCTTTACAAACATTATTCAGCCCTCTTCATACAGCCTTTACAAACATTATTCAGCCCTCTTCATACAGCCTTTACAAACATTATCCAGCCCTCTTCATACAGCCTTTACAAACATTATCCAGCCCTCTTCATACAGCCTTTACAAACATCATCCAGCCCTCTTCATACAGCCTTTACAAACATTATCCAGCCCTCTTCATACAGCCTTTACAAACATTATCCAGCCCTCTTCATACAGCCTTTACAAACATTATCCAGCCCTCTTCATACAACCTTTACAAATATTATCCAGCCCTCTTCATACAGCCTTTACAAACATTATCCAGCCCTCTTCATACAACCTTTACAAACATTTTCCAGTCCTCTTCATACAGCCTTTACAAACATTATCC